>NW_011887866.1:225300-232496 GCF_000806365.1 Fopius arisanus
ACCCTCAGCGAAAAAAAAAAATTGTTGTTGTTGATGAATAAGCGGAAATAATTGAAGAAAAAAAAACAATTAAACATTTCTCGCTGGTTGAGAAGTGGATTCATGTGTCTGTGTATTCGACGAATGTAAAATAATGAAAAAAAAAACGATTGCCGATAAATTATTGGCATGATAAACAAATGTTTAGTCTCTTCCGTTGGTGTTAAAAAATATTTGTTTGGGAATAAAGAAAATTGAGACTGTGGCGATTAAATTTTTATTTTCCCCTCAAAAGGAAAATCGGTCAGAAGATGACGCACGACGTGGCGTCGGGGTCTTGTGGCCCTCGTAATGGGTCCTGTGGCCCTCGTAATGGGTCCTAGAGCCCATAAAATTTAAAATTGCTCATTTTCCCTAATCCCTCGAGTGACTCACCCCAGAGGCACTCAAATAAAATTACTTCCCTTTCCCCCCTTTCCGGCCCCTTCCCCCATTACGTCCCAAAGACATGCCCCTAAGAGAGAAGGCCCTTTCTCATCTCAACAGTGACTCACCATTTTCCTATTTCCGGGGCTGCATAAATATTTTTTAAATCTATCGGTCATAAGATGTATAAAAATTGCGAAAGGGATTCCTGAAGAATAGCAATTAATAGTTTTTAGGATTTGAATGAAAAATTATAAGAAGTGGATTAAAATTTTTATTTGGGGGAGAATTGGAAGGGATGAGAAAAAGGTCAACGGGTTGATAAATTAATCAGAAGATGATGATGTCCTTGGAGGGACTTCCGAGGCCTCAAGATTATCGCGGAGACATCCATTGCGTACGTGAGATTTGGGAGAGTGCGATGAACGGAAAAAGCACGTGACCATCCCATTCTCTCGATATTTTACTCATTTTTATCGGGCTGTCTTCCCCTCTGGTTTGCACTCCGGGGATTGGACGAAAAGTTTGTGTCGGGGGTCAGAAGGTCGGAAAAAAAATCGAACGCACGTGGTGGCCGGACGGGCCGAATTATCGGACCCCGCAGTCTGCTTCTGGTGATTGGTGTGGTACCTTCTCTGGGGATTCGCCTCTCATTATTTTCCCGCTTTTCCGAGGAATTGGGAAATGACTGGACACGAGAATGCCGAATTTTCCGCGTTGCCCAGTGATGGGAGAAGGTAAGAATTTTTTTTTTAATTACCACTTTTTGCCAGTGAAAACATTTTTTACTCGCAATTTTTTTTTCGGGAAGAAATATACGTTCTAAATTAAACTACCTTTATTATAAACAAAATTGATATTTTTCATCACGATGTGCCGGAATGGAATTTTTCCGCACTTGTTCCGAAATATTCTATTTTGTAATTTTGCTTTTACCCAAGTCATGAGTTGTTTAAATTCTTCAATATTCAATTTTCATATAGATTTTTCCGAATTTTAATTAAAAAACAAATTTTCAATAATTATAATAAAAAAAAAATATTGCAAATATCCAAAAATTATGGATTTTCGAAGGTTCAAAAAAATCACGTTGAAAAAAATAAATGTACCTCCACTCCGTATACCGTTATCACAAGAGACTTTCGTTTTTTTAATTAATCCTGTTTTTCCCATGAGAATTTAATGAGAGAGTATTTAGTATTTACTCTGGCGTTTTAATGACAAAAGTTCGTGGCAACACGTAATACAGGGCATCATCAGGAGTATCAAAAGCTTATCCATCTCCCCTCGATGGTAAATACAGTGCTATACTTCTTCGAAACTCATAACTGTAATTCGCACTCATCAAATGAGCTTCAATTTTTTCTCATTAAAACTAAGAAGAGAAATGTAAGGAAAGAACACTCACGATTAAGATTAGCCCTGCTGGTCCCCTTGGGGTCAGGAGATATCCACGTCGAGGCCAATGGGTGGACTTTGTCTTTGTTTATAATTTTTTTTTCGCCAAGGGAAATTTTTTTCGCTATTTAGCTATTTCGAAATTTAGTGGTCCAAATTCCTGGAAGTTGATGAGGAAAGTTATCAACAATTTAATAACCAAAAATGACAAGTCCACTTCTTGCTTCCTCTCTAGTCAATTTTCCGTTGAATATCTTCAAATCTAAAAAAAGAGAGAAATTTTTTTTCAAACCTCTCTTGTGGAATTTAGCTGCAGAAAAGGTTTTTCAGGTCATTATCTGTTTTCCGAAAGGTGTCACAGTTTTTATACAAAATATTTTTTCATACGACGTAGGGCTCAGGCACGCGATCGGTTTGATCGCGTGAATCATTAGCGACTTCAACGATGACCCGAAGAGGATAACAAATTCCGTGTCCGAAGAGACGATAAAATCGGACGTGCATTTGCTCACACCAGAGGAACATCGAATTTTATATTTTTCTCGTTTTTCTCGCGGGAAATGAGAAGCTCGAGCGCGCGTGCCCCAATCAATATCGCGATCAGCTGGTGGGTCCGGCATACTTGCTACAAAGATAACACCAGTGCGAGTATCAGTATTTAAAAATCGAGAAATCAATTGAATAAATTAATTACGAGTTCACAGACCTGCGTCATTAGAGAATTATGACGAAGAAAAATCGCGGAAAATTTTTTTCCTTTATCTAGTGCCGCGAAGTCCTAAAAATGTGGAAAAAATTGTTGGGGGTGACCACGTGGGCCAAAAAAATATATAATTCCCGTCATCCGTTGATTAATCAATTGACAAAATGATTGGACATCCCTAGACATTGAAATGAAGTTGAAAAAATTAATAAACAAAAAATTTCGATTTAATAGACGAATGGATATGAAAATGTCGCGATGTGTTATAAATATTTTTCATGAATGTAAAAATGAAATTTTGGAAGAGCGAAAAATGGAAATGAAAGAGGAAATATGAGAATAAAATACTAGATAATATGGTATGTGCGGGAAAATCGGGAATAAAAATAACGACCCGTAAACGGAAGATGATGAACTCATCGAGTTTGAGTGCCACTGCCGAGACACAAAATGAGAAAAACCATCGGAGAAATCTGTCCAACCGATCGAGTGCTGCTCGGCTACTTCCGCCGAAATTCGCCACTCTGCACTCGTGGATGCCCAGTGCGCGTGCGTGAGTGCTACAAAAAACGGATCATGCACTCGCGTTAATGAGAAAGCAGAAATCGCGAAGATTAACATTTAAGAAATTTATCTTTGTCAATGATATATTTTTTTTTGGTTTTACTGACATTAAAAAAAATGGAGAATGATTATTATATTCACCAATGGGTTTTCAATTTTTCGGGCGACACTTTCTTTCGAAAATTCTCGTACCGATGATCTTGAGGACCCAGTGGTCGGGATATCACTGATGACTTTGATATCTTTTTCAGGCTAGCGTATATAGCGCGGTTCATGTATAGGGTGTTATCATTTGATATATAAAATCTAAAAAAAAGAAATTAAAAGAATTTCAGATGTCTAAAAAAATTATTCACAATGTATTTTTTTTTTTATTGAATTAAATTATTCAATTGATATCGCTGGCTAGTAGATCTCTCTCACCCGTTAATAAAAACGCGCGGGGGATTCAAAATCGGTAGTGAATAAAAATTTTTCTCTCGAGATTTTGGTCAACACGATTGATTTTTCCAATTTTTTGGAATGCATAATTATTTTTTTTCAGACCGAGAAGACGAAAATCGAGAAAACTCGTTGTTGCGAGTCTCGTGATGTTCGGTATCGCGGTGATAATAATCACTGCGATATTCTTGCATTTCGATAAAAAAGGAAGACCTCATCATTGGGATAGACTGATCCCTCCGGATAGTCACGACTACCTCCCGCCCTCCTGGAGCAAGTTAAGGGTTTTCAAGGGTGGAGCCGTGTGCTCCGATGGAGCGCCATGTGCAGAAATCGGAAAGTAAGAAATCCACGAAAATTTTAATCCCGCATTTGACCTCGACTTCAAAATGAAATGAACGAAAAATTCCAAAATTTCCAAAATTGATTGCTGCAACAATTAAAAAAATAAAAGATCGGTTGAAAAATCGGCAAAACTGAACCTTTCGATAACTTCGGCACTATTAATCCGAAATCGATTATGAAAAATCCATTTTTATCGTAAATTCCTCGTCTTCTCAACCCCCTGAATTGTTTTCCCTCCCTTCCCCCGCGTCCCAGTGAAACTAGAGATAAATTATTCATCTCACCTCAAGCTCAAAATATTCTGTGCCCCAGGGGGATCCTCTCGAAAAATGGCTCAGCAGTGGACGCGACGATCGCGACAATGATCTGCAATGGGCTGGTGAACATGCAGGCGATGGGATTGGGGGGCGGATTCATGATGACGATTTACGATCGAAAAACTCAAAAATCGTACTTCCTAGTCTCCCGGGACATGGCACCACTGGCAGCCACCGCCGACATGTACCAGGGCGAGGGTGTTAACGCCTCAAATATCGGTCCCTTGTCAATTTCTGTACCCGGTGAAATCGCCGGGTACCGAACAGCCCATGAAAAATTCGGACGTCTTCCCTGGGAGGAACTCTGGGCGCCGAACATCGAATTGTGCGAAAGAGGTTGGAACATGACGAACGCCTTCTACAGTGACGCCTTGGAAGCTATCGATCTCATCCGAACCGATCCCACCCTGAGCAAGATTTTCCTCGTGGAGGGGACCAACGAGTTGATGAGGCCCGGTGGATTGATTAAGCCCCAAAAAATCTGTGAGACCCTCAGAATCCTCCAGAAGAAGGGGGCCGGGGAATTCTATAATGGCACCCTGGGGAAGATGTACATCGACGATCTGCGCAGACGCGGCAGTATTCTCACGATGCAGGATCTTAACTCGTGCGTTCATTATTCTAAAACGAGTGAAATTTTCAGATATTACGATTTTTTAATTTTTTATTTATAATAATTCAGGTATCGGCCCGTATGGAAGACGACTTTGCAGACAAATTTATCAGACGGTACCCGTGTCTTCGCTCCGAATTTACCGAGCAGTGGAGCACTGCTGACATTCGTTCTGAATATTCTCGATGAATTTAAATTCACATCTTCGAGTCTCGAGGGATGGAACAACACAATTCGCACATATCACAGGATAATCGAGACGTGGAAATTCGCGTACTCGATGAGAAGTAAAATGGGCGACGATCTGTTCGTTGACATGAGAGAAGTAATTTTTTTCTCACTCCTATTTCCCCACTGACAAATCGCTAATTAATTCTCTGGAAAATTAAAGAATCCAGTGGATTAAAAATTCTGAGGATCATGACTTTATGATTTTTATGATTTTCATGGGTTTCACGTTCTCATGCGATTTTTTTTTGCAGTTCGTTAAAAATCTGACGTCGAAAGACTATGCGAGGTCCGTTAAGGCCCAAATAACCGACGAAAGAACGTGGAGTGATCCAGTGCACTACGGAGCTGGAAAAGAACTCCGTGAAGATCATGGAACAGCCCAAATATCAGTTTTAGCTCCCGATGGCGATGCCGTATCCGTAACCAGCAGTATTAACATGTAGTCAGTGTGACTTATTTTTTTTCTTCAGCTCCAAAGAAATACCTGTCCATTTAAATTAAATTTTCTCTTTCATCTCCCCCGAAATTTTTAGTTTTGGAAGTGGTATCGTCTCCGAACAAACTGGAATAGTATCCAACGCGGGAATGGACGATTTCTCAGTGCCAGGACGAGTCAACTATTACGGAGTTGCTGGGACTAATAAAAATAATTTAATTCAACCGATGAAGAGGCCGATGTCCTCGATGGTGCCATCGATCCTTGTGTCACCGAGTGGTGATGTCAGAATGGTCGTCGGAGGTGCTGGTGGAACGAAAATCACCACTTCCGTATCATTTGTGAGTGATAAAAAATTTATTGATAAAAAATTCACCTGGAATTTTTAACTCATAAAAATTAAAAAGGATGTCTAATGATAATCATTAAGTCAAGAGGAAGTGAGGAATTAATTTGAAAATATCGACGTTTCAGGTGATAGCTAGACATTTGTGGATGAATAATACGATAAAAGAGGCAATGGACGCCTCGAGAATTCATCACCAGGTGTTTCCTATGGTACTTGCGTATGAGTATGGAGTACCACAGCCTGTACTCGAGGGATTACGCAATTTGGGGCACCGAACCTCGAGATATGGGGATCGAGGCAGTTGTGTTTGTGGTTTAACTCAAATAAATGGAACCGTTTATGCCAATGCCGATCGACGCAAGGATGGCGATGTATATGGCACCAATGAGAAACGTCTCCTCAAGTTCTGATTTATCATCAAGTTCTGACTTATTCCTTTTTTTTTTGTAACTGTTGACGAATTCAGTAAAATGATGAGAATTTGCGAAATAATTTGTCTTTTTTTTGTATTCTTGGATGAAATTTCGGAGGGTTTTATAAAAAATGTTATATTTTTCTAGCTACTTTGTTAATGACGTGTACCGATCGATGATTTTTCTTTTATTCTTCGCAGTTAGCAACAAAGAAAATGCGTAATTCGAGTTATCGCACTTCCTTTCATTCCCCAGACATCAGTTATTCTTTCAAATATTTTTTTTTCGCGTTATCAAAGCGACTCGGGGGAGGGGTGTCGTTAATAATTATGCGAAGTCAGAAAATTTATGACGTCACGAACTTTGTGCAATAAATATTCAATGAAATGATTCTTTGAAATGTTTTCAACAAATCAGAAGAATCTGGAAGGATTTTTCATCGACATTGAACGATTTTTAACAACTTCAGTATTTTTTATGATTTTTTGCCGTGGAATCGCCAATGAAAATGAGATTAGAAAATTCTAGAAGTGCGATGTCTCAAGAGCGAATGGCGAGTCTCATCAAAGTAAACATTGACTCATTCTCACCTGTGTACTGAAATTCCTCCAGGACCCCCGCCCTCCGCGAATTCCCACCCCTCATAAAATCCGAGGTCAATTACCAAAACATAAACAAAACCTGCAACGGTTGCACATTCCAGAACATCCCGGACGCTTGCGTGATTCCAAAGAGGATTGACTGATTTGAGTGACCCCAGCTGCATCGTAGTACTGCACCCGAAGAGCGGGAGGGCGCTACACGCAATGCTGGGGTGTTTTTTTTTTAAACAAGTTTTTATTGCAATGCTGGGGTGTCCATTGAGTCGGCGGGGTGAAGTTTATTGTCTGCGGTATGAATGCTCTTTGTTTTTTAATTGTTTAACTGTAATTTAGCCGACTAGTACGAGCGGAAGGGGAAAGCCACATCTTGTGGAATTTT
>NW_011887866.1:234011-288532 GCF_000806365.1 Fopius arisanus
AAAAAAAAACACCCCAGCATTGCGTGTAGCGCCCTCCCGCTCTTCGGGTGCAGTACTACGATGCAGCAGGGGTCACTCAAACCCCGAGAACTCCAAAATCTCTAGAATTCCCCCAAACCTCCCCCTACAACCCCCTAGAACCGCCCAGAACCGCATTCCTCTATCCCTTGAAATCCAGAATTTTCTCGAGTAAAAAATAGAGGGGAAAATCATTTGAAAATCGAAAAAAATCCATGTAATTTGCCTGAAATTTCCCTGAAATTCCCTAGGAATGACAGGCGCCGCGCGTGCGTAGTGAATGGAGAAAAGAAACTATAAAAGGGGTAGCGCAAGGCCAGGGTGCGCAGTACAAAAACAGAAACAACGGAATTAACAGCTCTTCGGAGGTAATTGTCTCGTTATTATTGAATCCATTGAATAGTGATAATGTCGGAGGTTTATGTTGATGAGTACGAACACTTCAATTACGATTACGACAAGCACATATTTACCGGACACGGGGGTAAACAGAGGAGCAAGAGAGAGGCAACAGAACATACAAATCATTTTGATCCAAATGGACATTCCAGAAAAATTGTTACCAAGTTAATGAATTCCGAGCACAACAAGAGGCACGTCGATAAGAGCAAGGCTTAGGAGTTTATTTCAAGGTGAGTGATAAGGGGTGGAGGGGGCTTAGAGGACAAAATGGCGGAGATATTGCGTCGTAGTTTCGAGATCTTTTGCATACCGCGGTTTTTGCATTTTTCGATTTCTCCTCTCTCGAGGGTCTCAGAGGAAAATTTCATCTGAACTTTTTCCAGAACGTCAATTATTCGATTTAAATGACCTTTCACTTTTTTCTGGCAAATTTGACATTCCCGAGAAAATCTGGAAGGAAGTGAAATCGAAAAAAAAATAAAAAGGCTTTCAGCGAAAAAAAAAATCAAAGACGAATGCCAAATGAATGTTTATAAATTTTGTTGCAGTTTCGTGATCATTTGTGTGTTCCCACGTCCTCGAGCACTTGTTATTCAGCATTGTCAGGGCCCTGAGGACACCGGACCAGCATTTATTCACGAGAATTTACCTCCATCCCATAAGCTACTGATATAAAAATCTTCTACCTTCATAGAAGAGAGTTTGAGCTCTCGTGGACAGAGGAATTCCTCTCGTCCCATCGATAATCCCAGATAAATATTAAAAATACCATTCAAAGAGTGAAATAATACTGTAGTGATAGTTACTCAAGGCTGATTTAGACAGTCAGAAATATTTCGCATTTTCTTTTTTTAGCTCTAGGCCATTATTCGTCATTTAATATCATTAATCATTTTTTTTTGTGAGTACTTATATGAATCTTTCTTTTTTATTTTGAAAATGTATTAAAATTATAAGTATTGAATAAAATGAATTTAAAATGATTTTTTTTTTCGACATTAATTTTATTTTCTCCCATTTTATTTACTCTGTCGTGGAAGTTGTGGGTTTTCGGTGGGTGGGAGAGGAAAAATGGAAAACATCTTACGGTTAATTGGATGTTGTCCTAGGTTCTCTATCTAATCCGGTTTTCTTGGCTTCAGGCTTCTAAACTTGCAGTGGAGAAAATAAACAACAAACAAGAGGAAAGATGAAGAGTAAGAAAATTTTCTGCTCAAGGTATTCGGAAATATTTCTCAATCCCCGAGAGATATCAAAATTTTGTTGAGACCTTTTTTGTAGATCTCATTTCACTCTACAAAAAAGGTACCGATGAAAATTTTTATATCTCCCTTCAATTCACAGATATTCGGGAATTTAATCAACGAAAACAGGTAAAACGAAATAATTCCTAAAATTATACAAAAATTATTTATTATATTACATATTACACGACAATTCCCCCGAATCTTAAACCTAAATATGTAATTATATTATAAACCTACGCTATCTGTAAAATCATCTCTTTCTCTTGGAATTCTTCCTAACAAAAAAACACATACGCAATAAATAATTGTTACACATCACCCGTGTTTTGGCTGCATCGTAATAAAGAAAGACACTTTTTTCTCCCTGCCAGTTATCCCTCACTTAATATTTCACATATTTAACGGACAACTTCAGAAAATAATTCAAAGAAAAAATACTATATCGCGAAATTCCCATTACTATTTACTCAGGAGTGGATTTGAGTCTTTTAAAATGGTCCCAGCACCTTTTTTATTAGGTAATTCCCCCCCCCCCCCATCGCTCTTTTAAATTAAAACCTTCAATTTCGATGACTATTCTACTCGATTGTAATTAACCATCAGTAATTAATTATCCATTTAGTTTGAAATCGATTGAAGAATCTTTTATCAATTTCACGATTGATAAAAATCGGATTAATGAGTCATTTCAATTGTTAATCCAATAAATAATAAATTCAATAAATATAAATGGCCACTTTGAGCTCTGAATGATTGAGTCCATAAATTTTTAAACATGAAGAGCGAATTCCTCGTAATCCAGCTGTTGTCTGAGAATTCCGGAGAGTAAAAATTCAATGTGTACGACATAAACCTTGATATCTTGAATTTTGGCAATCATTTTTTTGACCCTGGAGAGGTCATCGGGAGAAGTAACAATGACAGATTGATCAGGCCAAACACTAGGTGCCCTGACCATCGGTTTACCCCCAGCCATTTGAACAATAATCTTCAACTCTGGAAGACTGGGTCCACTTAATTTCGATGTGAGAACAATAGTCTTCCCCTGGAGTAATTGACTTTCTCTAGCACGTGCCAAACTGTTTCCAAGGTTGAATTTGAATTTTGCCTCAGCCTCTGGATCGTGAAGAATATATTTTTCATAATTGAGAAATTTTTTAGACTTGACTGACACTTGTAACCAGACGATTGAGACAATGGGAATTCCCCTGGAGACAGCGCAGAGGAATTTAACTGTCCTTCGGACTTTATCGGTGACGAGAATTGTTGCTTTACGGGGATCAGTGGTTACAGTTCCCCCAAGGGACTCTACAAGCTCTCTGTCCTCGTCGTCGTGCTCCTTGATGCCAGTGAATAGGACACACGGACATTTGAATTCATTTGACATGCCATTCATGGCAACATTTTTCGACCTCGTATTCCTCGAGGGAGAGCTCTCCACGACTTCCCGGTTACGTTTATCCTCTCCTTTTTCGTTTTCCGTGTCTTTCTCCTTCTTCACGATTTTTTTCCTCGCGAGATCCTTCTCGTGTCCTTCTTTTCTCTCACGCTCTCTGTTTTTTCCCTCAGGTACTCTCGTTTTCACTGGAGAGTCCTGTCCTGTCCTCGCTTTCTTTACCAAATCTGGAATTTTCGGCTTCAAATGTGTTTCCAACGGCACGTGGATCTTCGAGATCCTCGAGACATTCAAAGGTGTTCTCCCCCTTCCAAGGCTCTCAGGAAATCCCTTGTGGAAACCTGAAACTGCCTCATCCTCGGAGGACATGCTCTCCAATGCCTGCCTCTGACGTTTCCTCCTCTTCAAATTTGTAAAATGATTTTCCTGGGAGTCGATTTCATCGCCCGGAGGTGCCAATATTTTTTTTTTTTCCAGATCCTTTGATTTCAGGGTTTTCCCTACATTTCCACGGGTTTGTGGAATTTTCCGTGATTTTTCCTGGAGGTCTTTAGGTGTTCCTGGGGGTGAGTCCGAGGAATTCAGGATGTCCTCCACCTCCTGGGTCATCAGAAATCCTCCAGGATCGACTACCCTCTCCTCACCTCCACCAAACATACTGTCCAGATCTCTGGAGATTGGGTTATCGAGGCTTTCCCCTGTTTTTTTGTGACTCTGGAGGGATTTGTCGTAGGAGATGCTCCTGGACTCGTCGAACGCACTGTCCTTCGTATCGCCATCATTCCTGGATCTCAAGGACAGGTTGAACTTTCGTTTTCTGCCTGGAGTTGAAGCAAAAGGTGTTGACGAGTGCATCGGAGAATTTTCTTTGGGAATTCCCAGGTTTTGGGGGATTTTTCGAGGGGTCCGCCCTGTGGAAGAGTCTGGGGATCGCTCTGGACCCTCTGGTACTTCTGGAGGAATGGGCTCAGACTTCCTGGGGGTTTTATAGGCATTCCGAGTCTTTCGGGTGCTCTGACGATTTTTTGGAGATTCTGGAGGAGTTCTAGCAGGACAGGATTTTTTATCAGGTCCGTCCGAATTCTCGGAGTCCGATAACGAAGGTATCGATTTCTCGGCTGCCATTTTCATTTTTTTGGGAGTCGAATTGGTTTTTTTGAGAGGATTCTCCAGCGTCTGGGGATTTCTAGTCGTTCTCTGACGCTTAGTGACTCTCGAGGAGGAGGAAATCGTTTCAGCATGACCTTTAAGCTCGGGGGAATCCGAGGAGGAGATCTGTTGGCTCCTCAATTTGACATTCATATTGACTCCTGAATCTCCGAAACTTTTATGATTTTTTTGTCGATTATTTTGACGTTTTATGGCTTGAACATCGATGATCTGCGTGGGATCACTGTCATTCAGCAATGCCATCCTCTTCTTGCTATTCTCCTCGTCCTCAAATGGCCATTTCCTGGATGAAGGGTCATCAGGGAGTGGCTGAGACTGAGTTTTATCAAAATTGAGGATTTGCGTCGGTCCAAGATCATCGAAATCATCTGGACGTGCGTTGGATGGACCTGGGGCACTTCTCGAGCTTATCTGAGTTGGCTCCAAGTCATCGTCAAAATCAAGCATTCGTGGTGTTTTACGACCTGATATCCCTGGATGATTCATCTTCTGAGTTGGCTCAAGGTCATCAAAATCAAAGGCTGCATTTTTTGTCGTGAATTTCCTGTCGATTTTCTGAGTTGGCATCGAATCCTCGGTCGTGTGATCAAAGTCGTGATGATTTCCAGGCGTTTTGGAAGGGCCTGAACATGATTCCAGATTACTTGTGATGTTTTTCTGTGGACGTCTCAAGGATTTTGATTGCACGATGACCTGAGTTGGGGCACTATACGGATCATAATCGTCATCATCATCGGCATATATATCGCGGGACGTTTCGGCTTTTTTTAGCATCTTGAGGACTTCCGGGGGCAGGTTAGAATCGTCGACATCATTTCTCGATGATTTGGATTTATTTGGAATTTTTGATGGGTCCTCATAGTCTGTGTCGCTGTCCGATGATATTCTAATGACTCCAGATGATTTCGGGGAGGTTTCTCTGATGATTTCAGAGCTTGAGTGTCCGTTGATGACTTTGGAAGACTTGGGATCATTTTCTGGAGGACTTTTTGATGATTTTTGAGATGACTTCGATGATTTCGAAGACTCCCTCCGATCATTTCCGCATTTCGAGGAATCTGAAGATACCGAAATTGTTCTGTTGGCTTGACCAACGGATTTTGGTGATTTTGGGGATTCGGAAGACAATTTTCGTTTGTCTGGAGATTTTTTTCGGAATGATTTCGAAGGTAATGGGTCCGCTTCGAAGTCTGTGTCATCATCGCTGGACGCGGGAATTACTTTTAGAGAATCAGACATTTTGGAAACTGTAACCTCTTCCTCGAAGTCCGTTTCCTCATCGGAGTGATTTAGTACTGATTTCAGTGACGTTGAATTATTCGTCGATGATTTAGAATTTTTTAAATCGCTCTTAGATGATTTGATAACCTTTACTGATTTATCTAAATCATTGAAATCAGTCTCGTCCCCAGAATCTTCTAAAATCCTTTCAACTTCTGACACCAATGATGTGAAATCATTTCCTGATGACTGCGATTTCTGGGAATTATTCTTCGATACATCGCTGTGATTCCCCAGTGTGAGTAAATCATCCTCAAAGTCAGTCTCCACGTCATCATCATCACCTGCTGACTTGCCATCACTTTTCGATGATTTATCGTTAATTGCTGGAAAATTTTCGGGAACATCCACGACTCGCTGATTCCCTCCACCCATCGCCATTTTCCTCCGACGATTTTCATGCGATTTCGAGTCATCAAAAATGCTGCCATGATGAGCGAAATCAATTATCATTTGCTCCGAGTCAGCGACAAGATCCGGGGATGAGCTCTGACTCCTGAAAACGTCCTCTTTACGTCGTCTGGAATTTTCTAAAAATTCCAGATTAGACTGAGTTTGAAGATCATGAATATCCTGAAGATTATCATCGTCGGCCCCCCAAATATCAGCATTCAAACTCTGCACATCTCTCTCGTGTGGCGATAGACTCTTACCTCGAGATTTTCCAGGCTCTTCAGTCTTCTGGGTTTTCAATGATTGAATATGATCATCAAGATTGACTTTCTGAGTCTGAAAATCATGAATCATTGATGAATGATTCGAATGATCCTTACTGGGGCCTTCAGAGGTGGACGCCTGAGTCTCGAGGGTTTGGATATTGGAAGGATGTTGAGGAAGACTTCTCGATGGTTCCGGATGATCAGATGATTTTTTATGATTCCCTCGGGAAGGGCTTTTGGAAGGCCCAGGGAGACCGTCACCTTCTGCGTCATCTCCAACAGCCAAACACTGGGTATTAACTTCCTGAATATTTCTCCGATCATCTTTCGCCGACTGTGAGCTGTTCGCTGATCTCGATGCATCCATGTCGTGGAGATCCGAGTCACTCGTTCTGTCGTGTTGCTGGGTCGATTGTTGTGTCTCAAGATTTTGAATGTCATCACCAGAGTTCACTTGTGTCTCCAGAGGATCATCTCCAGGTGTCAAGGGATTCATCATGGGGATTTTTCTCCTGTTAGGCACGGCTGGACGACGGAACCTCGCGTCATCCTGAGATCGTGCCGTTGCTTCAATCACGGAATCCTCCTGGGATTCATCGAGCCCCGGACTAAGTCCTGGTTCCGGGGTCGCTGGGACCGGGATTCGCTCATCCTCAGGCCTTTTCAGGAAGAATCTAGCTTCGACGTTCCCAAATTTCAGGGAAGCCCCGTCCTGAACCATGTAGAATCTCCAGGGTGTGAGGACTGCCTGGGAAATGCAAATTTTCCATTACCCAGGTGTAAAGTCGATCTTTAAGGGTGGAAAAGTTGGCATTTCGGTACGTATCGCAAAAAATATAATACTGACACGAAAAAGAAAATATCCAGTTCTCAATTTATAAAAAAATATTCGATAATCGAATGATTTTTCATCGCAGTTGCGAAAAACTGACTTTTCTCAACGGACCTATAAAATCGATTTTTCCTCACACGTGAAAATATCAGTTAATGACACAATTTCTATTAGTCAATGAATTTTTGGCATTGAATTTTCAAAATTGTACGCCATGTGTGAGATTTTCACGTTTCGGCTGTTGGACCCGTACGAAAAAGTGAATTTTTCGCACGACGATTGAAAAACTGACGATTTTTTGAAATCACTGATTTGTGTTTCGAAAACATGAGTAGGTCAGGAGCGAGAAATTTTTGTAGATAATAACCAGAGAAATCTAACACAAAAATAAAAAAAACAGATAACCCATTTTACCCCGTTACATCTGTAAAAATCATAAAGAAAATGCGACAGAAAAATTCTCGAGTCCAGAATTTTCCATCGGAAATTTCCCTGGCTATTTGCAGTCCCTCCAAAATTCTGAGGCTCAACAAGAAAAATAATACTTCCACGTAAAAACAATAAACAAATTATTTACTTACATCATCAAGACGCGTTTTGTTGGACGATTTAAGATCGGAAATGAATACACTTTTTCCATTTGCTTCGATCTCCGCGTGAAATTTCGATACCATCTGAAAATAAAATAATCGTGAGTAATTGCACATTAAATTTTTGTAACGAAAACAAATAATAAATGATGAGTGAAGTGGATGCGGGTTCAAAAGTTCTAGCGATACCAGCCGGATATTTTTTTCAACCGGGGGTCATGTCACCAGACCGATTGCCGTTTCTCGATTAAAAAAAAAAACCAAACCGAATAAGAAATATTATGTAAAAATTTACTAATCATATCCCTGCAGAACTCTAACTCTTTTTGGTGATGATTATTCCATTATCACGGTACATGGGTCCAGATGGGGGAGTGAATGGTATAAATGTCGATGGAAATTGAATGGAAGGTATGAGTCGAATTGTAACCATGAAGTTGTTGGTGTTGCTGTGTTTGGTGCCATTGGCACTTGCCACCCTCGATAAGGACAAGACACCGGATGGTCCCAGGGTGATTACACCCTTGGGAGGTGTCCGTGGGTTCTACAAGTACTCGCAGAATGGCCGGAAGTTCATGGCCTTCGAGGGAATTCCATACGCACAGCCTCCAGTTGGTGAACTGCGATTCAGGGTAATTGTCATGGTTTAATTACCGAAATAGCGAGCAGATAAGGAGTTAAAAGTGACGGTAATCGATAGCCGGGAAAATTTCCTATCGAAAGCACTCATTTTGAGCCCGTTTATTCCATTTGATTTTTTTCATGTGGAAATAATTGGAATGAGTGTTTCGGATAGGAAATTTTTCTGGCTATCGATTGGAATTTTTTTCAACACTCTATCTCCTCGTTTTCACCCTGAAGAATCTGTTAATCACTCTGAGCTCATCAGAATTTCGGAAAAATCATGGAAAAATAATTATTTCCAGCCACCACAAAAGGTGATCCCGTGGATTGGCGACATCGTGGCCCTGAAGACAGGTTCCCCCTGCCTTCAGTACCAGCACACACCTTTGAACCAGAAGGAGAGGATTGTGGGTTCCGAGGACTGTCTCTACCTGAACATCTACAAACCCCTAACGGAGAAAAGCAAACCCCTTCCCGTTATCATATGGATCCACGGTGGTGCCTTCCAGTGGCACATGGAGGCACGCGACGGTGAATTCACCAAACCCGACTACATAATGGACCGTGATGTGATCCTGGTGACGTTCAGTTACCGTGTAGGCCCCCTCGGTTTCCTGTCCACCGGCGATGACCTGATCTCCGGTAACATGGGTCTCAAGGATCAGAACATGGTTCTCCACTGGGTCAAGGACAACATCAAGGGATTCGGTGGTGATCCTGATGAGATCACACTCTTCGGTTTGAGCGCCGGTGGTGTATCCGTTCACTATCAATATCTGACACCTCTGACCAAGCCTGGTCTATTCAAACGTAAGTCCAGAAACGAAAATATTATGAACACGAGAAGAGACAGGGGACAATAATCGAAATTGGAATCGTTCTTTTTGATGGCAGGTGGACTTTCCTTCAGTGGTAATGCCCTTAACCCATGGGCCATCACCGAGAACGCCCCGGAGAAGGCCAAGAAATTAGCGAGCATCGTTGGATGCCCAACTGGGGACACCACGGAGATGGTCAAGTGTCTGAAGACCCGTCCAGCCCGTCAAATCGCACGTACCGACATGGACTTCATGGTAAGTTTGAATGGGATTTATTTATATAAATAAACAATGAGGGAATCGGAAGAATGGGGAACGTAAAAATTATTGATTCCCCAGGTCCTCGAGTTCAACCCAATGACGCCCTTCGGACCAGTGGTGGAGAAAAAAACCGCAGAGTCTCCCTTCATCACGAAGATCCCCCACGAGATAATCATGAAGGGAGAAGCTCTGGACGTTCCCTGGATCACCGGAGTAGTCCCTGAAGAGGGTCTCTACCCAGGCGCGGACTTCTGTGCAAATCCAGTGCTTCTGAGGGAATTGGACGCCAGATGGGACGAGCTAGCCCCCCACATCCTTGACTTCAACTACACAATTCCCTTGAACAAGCAGATGGACGTCGCCAGGAAGCTCAGGAAGCACTACATCGGCGATGGGCCCATTGACAAAAGGACTGCCATGGACCTCGTCCACATGGTTGGAGACCGACTTTACGTGGTGGGTGGTGTCAAAGCTATCAAGTTGATGGCCAAGTACAACAAGAGTCCCATGAGGTACTACTACTTCACCTACCACGGAGCTGACAGTCTGTCCTACGCCATGACCCTGACCCAGGAAGACTGGGGTGGGTGTTTTTTTTATTGCTTTTTATTGCTGCCAAATACTCGCAATTTGAGAAAAAAAAGAAATTGATAACTCCTGGGGATTTTTTAGGTGTAGCCCATGGTGACGATCCTTACTACGTCGTTGGATCGCCCTTCATGGACCCCACGACCACTGAAGAGGATCGTGCCATGCAGAGAGAACTCCTCGACATGTGGACGACGTACGCAATCAAGGGGTAAGTCTTGGGAGAATTTTTGAATTTCTTGAAGTGATTTTTTTTGGTTATCCTGAGCAGAAAACCTGAGGTATCACTGGAATGGACACCCATAGACCCCTCCAAGGAGGAGCTTGTGTACTTACACATCAAGGGCCCAGGACAATACGAAATGGAAGCCGACAGTAATTTTGGCCAGATCAAGCTGTGGGAGAGCATTGATTTCGACGAGGGCAAAGTGGGTGGCAAAAAGGTCGAGTTGTAATTCGATAATTCATCGTTTTTATGGTTTTATTGTGTACCAATGACTGTTATTGTTGTAATTTTCACGAGATTTAATAATTATTGAATAAATGATTGAATAAATAAAATAATTTTAACATGAGTTGAGAAGTGATATCTCCATACCATGTGAAACCTCATAAATAATGATTAACTGATGGATAATTTAATTTAATAATTTTTTTCGCGCACGATAAAATACCCAGGAAATTATCGCGAGATATTTTCTATCTGAATTTCATTAACTTGAATTGGGTGAATTTGAAAATAAATAATTAATGAAATTGATAACAGGGTATTACTGAGGGTAATTAATAGAATCTTCCCACTCATTACGGAATATTGAAATTTTTTCGAATGAAAAATGCAAGAGTCGTTGGAGAAAAAAAATAAAAATTCTTCCGAATAAAAACATGACTTACAATATCTTCTAAAAATATCTGGTGGGCCGGATGTCTCCCAATTTTGGTGATGCCACTGAGGATGGGATATTTAACATCTCCAATCTCCAAGGTCCCAACCTGGATCTAAAAAACAAATGAAAACAGTGAAAAAGGTTAATTTTCCCTGATCAGAAAGGATTGATAATTTTTATCCTGTCAAAATGATTACCTGCGTCTTCGCCTCGGTCTGAGTCAGCGAGGGCTCGTTGAGATGATCTTGCTCTATGATTTGGGTGCACTGAAGATCCATTCTGCCAAAAATGTTGATTTTCCCGTTACCGATGTAACGGGAAAATCAACCAATAAAATCTCCAAATCCCTCTCAATCAGTCTTCAACAATATTTCTTCACTAAAACCACCTCCTCACACCGTTTTATCGAATCTGCTTTGATCTCTCGTGGATCCACTAGTGCTCTCAGTATCTATCAACGAAAATGGCGCCGGAAAATCGGAAAAGGCGGGAACCGGAAGGCGACTTGTGACGCCATCTTTAACTCTCGAAAAATCTCGGAAATTTTTAATTTGAATTATTTATGAAAAAATCTATTTTTTTCCTCGCATTCAAAATATTACAATTAGAATACAATCATTAATACAAAAAAATAATAATTCACAATTAAAAATAATTTCTACGAACAAGGGGATGAATAAATATGAATTATTATTCCTCATTACTATCCCCTCAAAAATTTTTTAGAATTAAATAATCGTAATTATAATGTTGTTATTATTGTAGTGTTAATAATTATATTATTCATTCGATATTGTTCACTCCTCAGTGAAGCACTGGAATTTTATATTAAATTTTGAATGGCAATCGATTTCCCGCCTTTTCAAAAATCATTTTGCGTTATCTACGCCTTTGCCTCTGTCTCAATCTGTTAACACTAATCCTAACCAATAATAAAAACAAAAGCGATAAAAATCGCACGTTCATAAAGACAAGAATTAATAAATAAAACAGGCATTCGATAATTTTTCGGGTGACAAATGTAACCGGTGGCTTAGGGATATCAGGAGATAACTCCCAAGGCCTCGTGACTCGTGACATTTTCCCATTCAAAATCGAGGGAATTGTTTTTTAAAAAATTAAGAGATGGACGTGGAGAGGCTTGCAGTTTTTGCTGGAATAGGTTTTGCCCTTGGTGTTGGTGCATTTGTCCTCTGGGGTCCCACCCCGAGACCCAGGCGAAGAGGTGAGGCCCCAAAAATTCTCTCTCCATTTTTTTTTTTCATTCTTTCAAATGAATCCCTCGCAATTTTCAATTTGATAATTCAGTGAGATAATCAGTGAAATGCAGCTATCGATTTATGATTTGGTGTTATTTTTTTTTCAGGGCAAGTCGCTGGCATAACGAACCTGGGGTTCACTTGCTTCCTGAATTCCCTGTTGCAGGCCCTGGGGGCTTGTCCGGTTTTTCTCAAATGGTTGAATGAGAGAGCAGTTAAGAGTAAAGACACGAGCTTCACCAGCAATCTAGCTCTCGTTCTCGACAGGGTGAATGGTTTCACCGACGATTTATATGGTAATGTCACCCCGATTGAGGTGATCACCTCCTTGGGGCCACTCTGGAGCTTCGAGCCGGGGTATCAGGATGCCCACGACTTGTTCCACGTGATGCTGATGGCTCTCCAGAATGAGACACAAACACCCACTAGGAAATTCTGCCTCTCCGACGCCCTCCCCTCGCCCCCAGGTTCACCCCAGGACGCATTAACCCTGCGGAGTGTCTCCTGCAACGATCTCCCCCAGGAGGAGCCGTCGAGGCTACTGTCATCCTCTCAGAACATGACGTCCTCAACTCGCTCCATTCCATCCTCGAAGCCAGGAGTCATCCTTGCTCGTTCCTCAGAGGTTCTCACGAGATATCTGACCGATGAGTCATCCCCGAGGATTCCAGAGAGGGCCTGGAGATCCCTCTGTGCTCTGCCCCAGGTGACACCCCTGGGTAACGAGAATCATCCGTTCTCTGGATTTCTGACAAGCCAATTAAAATGCACGAGATGCCAATGGCGTTCACCAGTTCGTTACGACAAACTCGAGACAGTGTCTCTCCCCCTGCCACCTGGGGACACCCTCTGGAGACGACACACCCTCGGTGAATTATTCGCTCGTCTTGTGACGAGTGAAGTGATAAATAACGTCGAGTGCGATGGATGTGGCACGAGATCTCCAGCCCTGAAGACCCTCACCATGGGTAAATTACCGAGATGTCTGTGCATTCACATTCTCAGGACCACCTGGGGCACAGGTGCACCAGTCAAGAGGGACGATGTCGTTATTTTTCCAGAGGTTTTTGTTCTCGATCCGTTCACCTTCAACGAGGCTAAGAAGAGGAATGGACAGGCCACATTACCTGTCATGGGCATCAACTCTGGGGCCCAGGGAAAGCACAAGTACAGACTCAGGGCTGTTATCGAGCACAGGGGAAGGGTTGACACTGGACATTTCGTTTGTTATCGCAGGGGAAATTGGAATAATCAGTGGATTTATACGTCTGATAATGTCGTGGAGAAGACGTCCTTGACTGATGTACTGTGTGCCAATCCTTATTTGATGTTTTATGAGAGGATTGATGGGGTCTAGCAAATATTTCGAGGATCGATTATCGACGCTCTCGGGAATGATAACCGATTTTTTGGAGGAACCAGAAGAGCTGGAGAAAATATTCAGTGAAGACTTCGGGTACTTCAGCGCGTTTCGGAGATTTATGGGTGAATGGGAATTGAAAGTTTGTTATTATTCCAGTTTTTGGGATTTTTGGACTTCAGTTAGAGATTGATGTCTAGGATTGGCTCGGGATTTGGACGGATTTTAATTGGAGGTGTGTAGAGATTTAATTCAATCCTCGAGATGTTAAGGAAAATGATTTTGGTGGACTACCCTTTAGGGACGAATTTTTCTTTCATGACCTCGGGAAATATCTCGACGAGTCGATGGTCCTCCGTCACCGTTCACTTAATTTATCCCTTATTATTATTAGAAACCCAACAAATGGCAATTGAGAATTTTTGAGAGACTGAAAAATAATCACTAGAGCTTAAACAATACCCCCTTGTTCCTATCCAGATAATTAATATATCTATGGAATATTTAGAAATCAAACTGTCGATTATTTCGATTTTGATTTCGATTGATTAAAAAATGCCAATTATTTGGAGTCCTAAGACTGTTGGGTAAGTTTCTTAATTTTTCACGTGCCATATGGGATTGGAGGAGTCATTCGCAGTGCCTAAGTATTTTCTTATTCATCTAGAAATTTATCCACAAATTTATAATTCTCTAGAAAATATTTTATTTCAACTTTTATATAAATGAATTTTTCTCAGTTGTTCTCTAGATATATTTTTTCTACATTGAGTTGATATTTCAGGGGGTAGAATAATCATAAGGTAGAAGTAGTGTTCATTAGAGGGAATAAAAATAATTATTACAAAAATAAAGGAGTGAGGAGTAAATATGAGTCTCGGAATTCATGAAATCTCTTGTTCTCGTCCCGAATTCTTTTTTTTTTCAGTAATAACGAACTGTTGTAATTGCTGTCTTCATTTCCTCAATGTCGTAATTGTTCTTTGAGTACTCGGTGAATCCCAGAATTCCGAAGGATTTAAATCTGTCGAGCCACTGGGGATTGGATTTTGCTGTGAGAAATCCTTTTTTTATCTGATCTCCAGTTGTTTGCGGGAGTTTTCCGTTCAGCATGATCTGGTACGGGGGCAGGGGGCCCAGACTGTCCAGAATCAGAAGGGCGTGAACACCTGGGAGGTTGTCTCGGTGACAATTTACCACTGGAGCCTCCAGGACTCCGACCTCCGTCTGCTTTCCTGCGACCATCTGGAGAGCTGCCACTTGGGTCTCGCAATCTTCAAGGATTGTTGTATGAATATTTCATGTACCGTGGAATCGACACGAAAATGCCAGAGAACTTTTTTGTGGATAATTCAATGCACCAGGTAAAAGTCCTTTGGCATTTTTTTCTGGAGTCAACACCCTCGGAGGTATATGCGAAATAACTGATGGGTGGAGTGTTTTTATTACCTAAAGTGTTCCCGAAGAATGAAGGATTCTCTCCCTTGGACTTGAGGTAATTGAACAGCAATCCCACACCTCCGATCTTCGTGTGCCTCCCTGGGAGGGCCACCTTGTACCCACGAAGGTCAGTGATATCCTGGGGAGAAATCCATTGATTATTTTTTTTTAATACGCATTCCCTGGAGATTATTAAATTACTTCGATGTGCTCTGCGATGTCCTGGGCCACGACGATATCAGCGTAAACTCCAGGATCATTTTTTATGTTCAGCCGATGCTCGAAGACGAGGCCAATCGGCAGGAGATTCCCATCCTTCCACTCCTGACTCGCCGGCAAAAAAGCTAGAAGAAATATTGTTGTGGATTTTTTAACAGTGAGAGGAGGAGATAAATGGCGATGGAAATTCTTATAAATTGGTGGATTCGTTGGAGTTTTATAAAGTTTGACGGGGGAAGGGTGGGTACCTATGTCGACGATGCCGGTGGCCACCGGACGATTCACCCTGGACTCGTGAATCAAAACAACTGGAGTTTGAGTGGAGAATTCAATGATCTCTGCAACAATCTCGAAAAGTTCGATGGGAAGTGAAGGCACCAGGTGAGTCGCCAGGACCAGGGGCTTCAGGGTATACGATTGCTCCTGAAGAAGATTTTGACGGACCTTGTGAGGCACCGGAACCTTCGCAGGTAGTGACTTCTAAAAATTTATTAAAACCAATTTATTTTTATTCATTTATCGCGAGAACAGTCGGACTAGGGGGAAATTCATAAAATAATTTTTTGTAGGTTTTTCAATTTTCGAGAATAAAGGTCTCTTAGTGTTTTCTCCTAGAGTCAATCGTTACGGAGATTAATCGATAATAAATAAAGTAAAAATTCATTCCTTCTCAATTAATTTGCAATTATTATGAATATCGTTGCGCAAAACCCAGTATTAACTAATTAATTCAGCACCAGGAGATCAACAGAGAATAATTTGCAATGAATTTTCCCATTAATCAACTTGTTGTTAAAATCATAATGCAAAAAATGTCAATTTTTTTACTTCCAATCGATTCTTCTTCATTTTTCAAGTAAAAAAAAATTATTTTCCTTTGTAAATCGACTCATTACAATCCATAAATAATCGTAAAAAAATAGAATTGCTATTATTATTATTATTTGATGAGAGGGAGAACGCACAGCGACAGGAAGAATAATTGGAATTTTCTTGACACGTGCTGGTGGTACACCAGGAGCAACAGTTGTCCCCTTGACAGCATCACCAGTGGATTTTTCACATCTCTTGTCTCCCAAGGTCACACTCTCCTTCACCTTGACCTCCTTCTCGACCGGTTCAACACTCCCAGAGACAGACGTCATTCTGCACAAATGGCGGAAAACCGGTGAACGCAGGGGAATAATAACTACGAAAAATAGAACATCCCGTGTTTTATAATCGCGAGAATTTCTCAATGCTGACTGCCCGTTATGTAGTCACCGAACATTCAATCCCTGGAATTTATACCGGTATGCTAATCACTGGGGATTAGCGGAAATTTTGAAATGATGTGTGAAAATTTTCCGAGGAGTTTCAAATTTTTCATCAGCTCCATTGACTCATATTTTTCATTTTTTATTTCATTTGATTCATTCAAATTCTGTTTTCGTGTTGCAAATATAAATTAATTGTTGAGAAAATGGAAAAAATGATTGTAACAAAGTAATTGAATTTTTCTGAGTGATTTCTCTTCTGAAATATTCGATTATCGATGAGAATTTGATGAATTTAATTGGAAATTCAGTAATAGTCATGAGTATAAATGGTATTTACCTCTTGAATCGATGGAACTCGACGAGAGACTGATCTCCTCGTCTCCGGGATCAACGAAAATTCTTTTATTTGTATTTATCTTTCATCCAATGACCGCGTGACGGGTGCGTGCCGTCGCAAATTCCACTGATTTAATTGCAAATTATTGGATTGAAAATTGGACGCCCCGTGACATACGACCTTTGCAAACGGACGAAAGTCCCACCGACCTGGGGCCGACACACGGCCGGTGAAGACATCATCCGGGTGCATCGATCGTTTTTTTCTTTTCCACTTTTGCCAGGTCTAATTGTTTATTCCCCAGAGATTAATTCACAGCTCGACGTCTGGAGATAATTCCATATCACGCATGTTTTTATAAACAATAAATGTTGCATAATTAGAAACTTGCGTCAATTTTCAATTCCCATGAGACGTCTTTTTTTTTTTCATTCACAAAAATAATCGACCGATTTTCAAAAAATCGTGGACCCACATAAATTGAAGATTTGAATTCTTCACTTCTTCCATTTTTCATATTCAAACCAATTATATTAATTAGAATGATTGCTTTAAGTATTATTGAAGAGTTTTTAAAAAGCAAAATCAATCGAAAATAAAAAATCGATCCCCAGAGAAAATCGACAGATTTTTCTCAAGGAAATTTCTGGTTTTTGGGATTTTCCGAGGCGAACGGTTAATGATTTTTTTTTTCTAAGAAAAGAAAATAGTTAATGAGGAGATGGTCTTACGTAACCGAAGGTGTTTCTGAGAAAACGAGGAAATACCCGTGGATAATTCCATGGAAATCTAATGTGCTATGTCTGAACGATTACATTGATCTCCACATTATCCCCCCCCGAAAGTGCAGAGAGATGAAAAAATCATTGAAATAAAAAAATCCTGGAAAAACCGCAATTCAGTGATTTCCGGGTGCGGGGAGTGCGGGGAATCCCCGGTTCTCCGCGCCTCGTTTTATGAATTCCAAATAAAAATTCAAAACGACTCATTCGAAATTTATTACACTGGTTCCAACGAATTTAATGGAACTCAAACAGTTTTTTGTCACTCGTCCGCACACACGTCACGTATTCCTGGAGGTGATGATTTATTCTCGTCGATGAATGGATAATTCTCTGAAATGATTTTTCAAACACATGATCGTCACAGAATGACACTTCACAGTTAATCAACACAAAAAAAACCAAAAACGTAATTAAAGATTTCGAAATATAAGTAATTAGGTGATGAATTATTTAAAAAGTCATTGATGACTTGAAAAATCATCGGAAAACTCCCCATCGAAATTCGGTCCCAGTTTTTTCGATATTACGAGAGATCCGATGGAGTTATCGAAATCATCATGAGAACCATTTTTGTGTAAAAAAATATAAATTACAAAAAAGGTCTCATAAATAATATCGCTATCTCCCCCACATTCCGAGTAATTCCCAAAAAAAGGGATTCACCAGAAATTCAAAAATCGTCCAATCGGGTTTTCGTTTTTTCGATATATCGTGAGATCCACTGGAGATATCGAAATCATCATATAAAGCGTTTTCGTTGAAAAAAATCCGATGTACAAAAAAGTCGGTATAAAAAAATTCGCTATCTCCATTATTTAGGGAGAAAAATGGAGGAGTTGAGGGGCGCAGCGATTGCCTCTTGAATTTTTCACTGACAAATCCATTTTTTCGCAACCGGAAGTGAAAAATTGGGTCACTGTCGCGGCAAAAAATTAAACGGAGATTGTGAATAAATAGAGGTGAATTTTTTGAGGTGCATTCACGACAAGAGACCCGTAGGAACTGATGGGTCGGGGGCCCGTTGAAGAAATTCCAGGCTCTTTCCTCCTACCGACGTCTCCTCTCGCCTCACCCCAACACTCGTCATCGTCATCATCATCCCAATGATGACGTCATACATAATCAAACGAGTTTTTGCTGAATAAGAGAATTAAAAATACCAACGAAGTATTATCTCCACTGAATCATTCGATTGACTCATCCCATCAAAATCATCGGTTCCCATTTGTTTAATCAATTTTTATTATTTTCCAATGCCAAAAATCGCGAGTCCGATAATTAAATCTATCGAGGTGATAATGCTGCGATAATTATCCAATATTTGTCGCACAGGTGGAAAGTCCAAAGGCGAATTTTTTTATCCTTTTTTATGAATTATTATCGGATTTTTGTGGAATTCACGAGTTCCAGATTTGATTAATTAATTTGAAATTCATTCATTGGCATAATTGACCATTTAATTTTAGAATCTAATTACTGGTGGATTGGAAAAAGAAAAAAAACGGAAATTAATTCTGGGAGCTGGGAAATTTATTCACAAGCCGAAAATTCCGTCAATTTTCTCAGTCTGAAAATGGTTTCCCCGAGTTCCCCGATAATTAGCTAATTAATCACCAATTAATTCGGGTAATTAGCGGCCAATTAGGGAGCGGGGGAATTCGAGACGTCAGAGGAATTCACAGTAAATTGAAGAAAAAAAGGGAAAAATAATGTGAGGTATAAGTAAAGCGTGTGTTCGCCGAGTAGCGGTTGGTATCCACTCGTGCCAAGGTCATTGATTCCTCCAGCAGTTCCGGCTCGGTTTCTGGGCCAGGTTAACCGTCTTCAGGCAACTCACTACCTCGGTTACCACACTCAAATTCCAAACCTTATATCTTCTTATTTATTTATCTCCACTGTCGGATTTTTCCCCGATTTTTCTCGTCATTTTCCGCTCTTTATCTTCCATTTTTAACTTCCATTTTTTCCCTTAATTTCTCTTCATTTTCTCCCCATTCTTAATATTCATCTGGTTTTCCTCATTTTTTCAAAAATTAAATTTTTCCACTCGGTTATCCCGAGTTTCCGAGGCCGGAAAATTGGGCTAGATGTAATTATCGGAAAAAGTGAATTTACAATTTGTTGGCGGTATCCGATTCGCTCAGTTGTGTTCCCCGAGGCGTGATAATTCACGAGCTAGCGGAACTTCAAATTAACGAGGAGAAAAAAATAAAAGCATTAATTTTAACCCTTTTAAATAATTTATCTGATTATTCTATCGCGTCAGAATTTTCAAAAACGGAAGAAGAAATGGGGAATTAAAAAAAAATTACTTCAAATAAAGAGAAATCAATTGCAATTTTTCCAATTGCAATTGCACATTGATTAATCGTAATAATTATCAAATATCAAATGAATATCAAATTAATTGAAAAGTTGAAAAATTGAAAAAATTATTTTTCCATCAAATTATTTTTCCAATTTCTGGCGAATAAATGGATAAATTCGATTTTATGCGGATTATTATTTTGTTTTTTAATTGAAAGGAAGAAGTAATTAGAATTTTTTTTTGGGGGAAGGCATTGCAAGCAGGTGACGAGGATGCAGTGGCATCCGGGGCATGCGGATCGGAATGCCCGGTTACGGGTTTTCCGGGAATGATGCGACGTGTGTCCAATTCGAATTTCAAACCGGTGATTTCACATTTTTTCGGATTAAACAATTATTTTTTCCCCTTTTAAATCCTTCGCCCTCAAAAAAAATTCACAACTCCAAAATCAAAGTTTATTTTCAATCAATAAACAATTGTACGAATTACCAGAATTTTTTTTACAAATTAATTGAAGCAATTCATTTAAATTCGATTAATTAAATTTCCCAACTCTTCCAAAATTATTTACACACCATTTTTCACCTTTTAATTCACCAAAAAAATTCAGGTGCAATTGTTTATAATTTTTTTCCAATTTTCGGGACATGGATTAATTTTTTATTTCATAAAAACCCATAATTCATTAAAAACGAGGAATTATTTATCAATTCATTAATTATTCCCTCATTCCCCCCACATAAAAATCGAATTGCAATATGCCTGTCGCACTCTATTGGTTTGAATTTCAGCGCCATGTGAAGCGCTACGACCACAGAGGCTTGACTAAATGGGCTCTTTCAATTCTTTCGGCGCCCGAAGGGAAAAAATACGATAGAAAATACATTATTTCGCCTCAGACACTCCATGTCAACGTCCAATAACTCAGAATCATAGAATATCGATTAATTATCGAACCTGGAAATGAGGAATTGCTGCATTTGCAGTGCAGAAAGTGCAGCCTACAAATGTCCGACGTGCAGACAACTCTAGTGCGTAAACAAACATTCATTGCTTCCTGGAATAATCATTTCCTCTCTCAAAAATCACTCGAATTTTTATTATCAACCTCCATCACTGAATGATCATCGATTTTCAAAAGAATTTCAATCGACAACAATTCAAAATAAATTCATAACCTAAAAACTCACGAAATGATGAATAAATTATTTTTTTTCTATATCCCACAAAAAAAATCTCAGTAAAAAATATATTAATTAAAAAAACCGAAGTAATTTTTTTTATTATTTTGTTTCTTTTTGCAGCTGTTCATCGGCTTGTTGCAGATCCCACAAATCATCACCCTGTTCTCCCCCAGAAGCACCAGAAGCTCGTGGAGATGACGCAAAACCCCCCAGAGGATATGACTTTCCAACAGAAGACACTGTCCCCCCACAAAAACTCGAGCAATTGCGTGATAATGAAGATGTGAAGGAGTCCCTGAAGAATCCCCACGTGAGAGACATTGTCCGGGCAATTCTGAACGACTCGGACCCCACGAAAGCCATTGCTCTAGCCATGACTGAACCCATCTTCGTTGAACTCGCTGACGCATGTCTCAAGGTCGTAGAACCTCAGGAAAGCCCCACGTGACGAGACAAAAATTCTTGATTATCCAATTATTGTTCAGATATTAAAGATTTTTCATCAATAAGAAAGAGAAATCGATGAAGTGAAATTATTTCCTTTAAACTCTTCATTTTATATTTTTTCTTTTTGGGTGAACGAATCGCCAAGGAGATAATCATCCAGATTAATCCCAGAAAAACCATAATTATACTAAAAATCTTTTATTACTATAAAAATACAAGACAATTCCCTTACAATTGAATAAAAACCAGTTTTTAAAATTCATCACGGGGTAGAAAGCTAGCAGCATAAATCTCCAGATCTCCAGGTAGTTGAGCTCCATCGAGCTCGACCCCGAGAGCATGATATCTCTTCCTGACAAGATGTGCAGCCATTTTGGGTTGCCTACACCTGGTGAAGATGCCCTTCTTGTTCCCACCGACTCTGGTGTAGGTTTGAGCAGTCCTGAAGTCAGCAAAATTCCAGATAAATTCTCCAACAAACCAGCCAGCCTCCCTGAGCCTGTCAAAAGCCTGAAAATGCCTGGAGAGTACAGCAGCCTGATACTCCTCACTCCAGATGTAGTCTGGCAGCTCATGAAGTCCTGGCTGAGTATCAGCCCCATATTCACTCATCAGCACTGGCTTGTTGTATTTTTTGTGCCAACTCTGGGCCTCTGACACCACCCTGTCAACTATCATGTCAAGTCTTCCAGGATTGGCGTACCAGGAGTTGTACCTGTTGAAGCTGATGATGTCCAGGTACTGGGCTGCCCTGTCCTGGGTGTACGATGTGGATAGGGCAATCGTTATGGGACGGGTTGGATCCGTTGTTTTTGTGTGGAGTGCAACCTGCTTGAAGTAGGTGTCGGCACCTGGGAGAGATGTCCTGGGCTCGTTTGAGATACTCCACATCAGGACTGAGGGACGATTTTTGTCTCGACGAATCAACTCTGATATCGAGGTCTTGTGACGTTTCAGCAACTCCGGGGAGAAATTCTCTGTGTCCACTGCTGGACACTCGTCGATCACCAGGAAGCCCTCGCGGTCTGCCATGTCCATCACTTCGTCGCTGTACGGGTAGTGACTCGTTCTGTACGCATTCGCGCCGATCTGTTGCGATTAAAATGAAAATTCAAAAAATGGAAAAAAAAATTCTAAACCGAGGGAGCACTCACCCATTTTAATAATTCGTAGTCCCTCGTCATGGTCACGAGGTCGAGACCTCTTCCTCTGATGATTGAGTCCTCGTGACGACCGAATCCTCGGAGGTAGACCGGTCTGTCGTTGATGAGGAGTGTTTTGTTGGTCCATTTTATTGTTCTTATGCCAATTGGGAGGCGGTATATGTCTCGAATCGTCGAGTTTGGGACTGTGAGAATTATCTCCAGGGTGTAGAGATAACCTGGGGTGTCACTCATGCTTCGCGGCCACCAGAGATTGGCGTCAGGAATTTTTAGGGTACCGGTAAAACCTGGTATGTCCCCTTCGGCGACTAGAGTTGAATTTTCCTCGCGGAGAGAAACTGAACACTCGGGGACCTCTCCGTCAAGATTGCCGGCTGCTTCTATTGAGTATTTTATTATTCCTGTATCGCCCGAGATCGAGGTCTTTATCGTTATGTCCGATATGTAAACCCGGGGCTTCGTCGATAACAGGACTGGCCTGAAAATCCATTTTTTCGTACACCAAAATTTTTATCATTTTCGAAATGAACTTTTGGGAAATTTGTGCAATCACCTGTGGATTCCTGCATAATTGAAAAAATCAAAACTGTAAGATTGCACCCAGGCGGTTCCATTATCAGCTGGAACTGGATTCACACGACCTTGGGGGATGCTTGTTTGTAGTAAGCTGTTATCAACGGCAACAGTTATTCGATTTTTTCCACCGAACACGAGGAAAGAATTGATTTCTGCCTCGAAGGGCAGATGTCCTATTTCGTGGTTGGTCACTATCTCTCCATTAATCCACTATTTAAAAAATAAACCAAGTTATTCGTTCTGAAAATTCCAAAGAATTTTGCAATTGGAAATTCAAATGTCCGTGAAAAATCGTTATTGATGTAATCTCAATGAATTTCAATTCTGTCCATAAAATTTCAATTTGTAGCTGTCCCTGGAATAAGTGGAATTATGATTTTTTGCAGAATGATTTACCACTTGGGCGAGATAATTCACAGATCCAAATCTGACGAAAACTCGTTGTTCAGCCCACGAGAGTGGGACGAAGAAGCTTCGTTCATACCAGACTGGTCCAACGTGATCTCGTAGAGCTTTCGAGGTCGTTATGTCGTTATATGAGGACGGCACAGGCATCTGCATGACTGGAATTGACTATTTCGAGAAAAAAAAACACAAAAAAAGACCAATCATTGACAAAAAAAAGTCAATCTCAATTCGATTTGCATTATCTCGTGTACAAATGACGCCAGAAAAAAGTGTAATAAGACTTTTTTATAGCTCATGAAATTCTCCACAAAAAATGTTTTATCATAATTTCTCGTAGGACCATTCCCCACCGAGATAAGCCACTCCAATTCCTTCGGAAAAATTTTTCGGGTATTTAAAAAAATGAGTAATTATGGTAATTAATGATTTTTACCCTTGACAGATTATCCTGGTACCACTGATCCCGGATTCCCTTCGCTGAATCACCAGGTGGTGAAACAGCGAAGTCCCAGAGGCCATCCAGTGACCTCACCTGCAGGAATAATCGTTAATTAAATTTAATTAGGGGCAAAGAAGCGCCTCGAGTTGTGGAAATATTTTTACTTCTCTGGATTCGCTCTCCCGGGGATACAGCATCCCCGGGAGGGGAAGAGGCACTGATTCCTCAGAGGGCACTTCCGGTACCTCAATTAGAGCATCTGTCACCGGATTGTCAGTCTCTGCTGTCACCAGGACAACCAGAACCCACAATTCCAATATCCCTCTCAACATTTTCCCCATGTCTGCTACGAGAACTCAAAAAAAAATTGGTAATTCCATCAAAATTCAATTCATTAATTTTTTTTTCATTCTTTATCCATCGAATTAAAAATCTTTAATTGTTAATTAATTATCTGACAGTGAATTTTTTAATATTCAAAATATTTTCTAGTGAAATTAATTTTTTTTCCAATCGGAAATCGAAATAAAATGAAAATAAATTATTGTTCAATTTTTAATTACGGGCGAAGGAATATTATTGTTGGTTTACATGTGTCAACAATATCTGAAAAATAATTATTGACACCGAGTGCCCGTCTGTAATAATATGAGGTAACACTCAAGTTTTTTGCAATTAATTCGAGAACTCTGACCCAATAATTATTATTTTCTCGGAATTTATATCAGCAGTAATTTTGCGATGAAAATTTTTTAAATAAATTAATCACGACAATAAATCGTTACCTTTCCAAATAAAAACGACTGAATTATTTAAATAATTGAAATAATCAATTACTATTATTCAAATGAATGATAAAACCAATTATGATTACGAACTATTAATTAATTTAACAGGTGGACGTTGAGAGATAATTAATTAAAAATCATTTAAGACTAATAAATTATTAAAATAATTATTGATTACCTTGAGAGACACCTCGTTAATGATTATTGATTGACATTGAGGCCTCGACTGTCTCATCGATCAGAGTTACAGGTTTTATATCGAAAACAATTGCGCCACTGGATCAAATATTCGATAAAGTTTATCAAACAATGAGAAAAACACAAGTGGATAAACAAGGGAAATACCTGGGAGAAGGTGCAATGATCTGTGGAAGGTCTCGGGAGTTGGAAGAAGACTAAACGAGACTAGGGACAAAGGGAAAGGTGAGGATGAAAGACGGTGGGAATTGATATTCACCTTGAATTTTTGCCAACCGAAAAGATTAGATTAGATTTGCATTTCTCGACATCAAATGGCAAAAAAAAAAACGTGTAATCATTTTTTTATATCATTGAGTATTCATGCCGAGTGATAGGCCGTTCAGTCGCAATTATCTCGATAACTAATTACTTTTGAGGAAAATGTTTCCAACACTTTTTGTAGATTTGGGAATTATCTGCAATAAAGTTCATTTACCGATTTTTGTGTTTCTCATAGGATCGGAGATATTCGGCGAAAACTGGAGCTGAAGTTTTTTCATCGATCGGTTTCGACTCGACGATCAGTCGACGCAGTTTTTGCGAAATATTTCGGGAGTGAGAGGAGGTAGGAAAAATTTCGTTGATTACTATTTTCTAGCTCTTGAGATTTTGCACAAAAAAGGTCAAATGGAGTATTTTGTGGGTTTAATTGTGGCGGAGATGAGGTCATTTTTTTGAGGTTTATTGTTTGCAATTATTTGTTAGGCATTGTTGGAATAATGTGAGGCTAATTGTAATGTTAGACGGAATTACAGAGACGTTCTAGCAGGGCAAGCACTGGATTTAAAAAATTGGCAACCGTCCAAGACTCGAATTATCCGCGAAAGACAGAAAAACTTGAAATTTCGCGACAGCAATTTCCGACTGAAATTCACTCATCTCAGCTAAAATTACAGCCTCTACCCTCTAATCCCACGATAAACCACAATTGTACGCAATTTCGAGTAAACAAGTCTGTCATCATCTTCTAAATTATAAAACCAAAAGCAAGAAAACCTCAAATCTTCATTTTCCCCCTCTCTCTTGTCTCCCCATCTCGTTAGTCATGAAATTATCTCTCCAACGACTGAATTCACCGAGAAACATTATAAAACTTTTCTCTCCAAAAAATCCAGTTCTAAAAATAACGTCCAACAAGTTTTCCCCGAAAACCGCAAAATCCCGCGATAATCTCCCTGAAAACGCAAAAATAGTACAGCAATAATCCAAAAACTCCAGCCCATTGTTGCCTCCCAAACGACCAGTCGAATAAAAAAACGTCAAAGGACTTTTCCTTGCAAAATTTCCTCCCCTAAAATAAAGGTCCTATGACCCTCCCCACTAAACCCACCCCCTCCGAAGATAATCGCGTAATTAAAAAAACTGAAAAAAAGTTTCACAAAAAAATGCATCAACTCCCACGACTTCCTTTGATAAAAAAAAAACTCACAGTCATAAAATAAACTAGAGCTATCCCTCAGTCACGTTCCATCCATTTCCCTGAAGTTTTGCCTGCAATCAGAAGTGAAAAGGTACATTAGCAACTACTGTGAGGCAAAATACAAATAGATTTACAACTCTGGGGTGTATTTGTGTTTAAATAGGGGTAAGACTGATTGATGTTAACGTACGTGTTGTAACCAACCCCCTTTGAACAATTTTGTTGTGAATGGTGCTGTGATGTTGCCTCATCGAGGCACTTTGTACGACTAGATGAGCATTCGGGATGGAGGAGAGTAGATGTATTACCTATTTCAATCTCTCAGTACCGGTCCTTCCTCGTGTACACTAGTGCGTACAAGTGTATTTATGAACAACTCCTGTTTCCCACAACTCAACTCAATCTACACCCAAAAAAAAAATTGTTTATCCCATCGAATTTGTAAATAAAAAAATATTCTCTTCAAATAAAAATTTTTTCTTCATCAAGAAAAAATTTCCGCTCTTCATGCTGAATAAATTTGAATTGAAGTTTTAGTTGAAATTTCGGGAAATGGCGAAATATTGAATAAGACCTTTTTTGCGGGGCTTGCGGTTTTCTACAAAAAATTTATTTCGAGTTTTTCGGTAGGACTTGTAGATTCGGAGATAATCGGGGATAATTGCACGAGATTTTGATAAAAATTGAGTTGTCAATGTTTTTTTCAATCGATACTTTCTCTTGTCAATTGAATGACAATTTTCCCAAGGATGTCATGCACCAATGGATCCCATTGTCAAGCTATTTGGTATTCTATGGGAGGAAAGGTGCATTAGGTGAATCAGGGGTTCATTTGAGGATTCACGGTTCGTCTGTCATCAATGAATTTGCGAAACTAGATGTGAAATTGCTTTTGCTGAATGGATCCTGCATTAAAAAAAAACAAAATAAAATAATTCTCGTAACGCTCGAGAGGTCAATATGCATTCCTTATTTATTCCTCAAATAATAAAACGGAATGAAAGAAAAATCTCGTTTCTTGCGATTGAAAGAGAATTTTTTATCTCTTAATTGCAAAAAATACACATTTTTCTATTCATGAAGCGTTTGAAATTCTCATGAATAACTCTACTTTTCCGTAAAGTGGCGCCAGATCGTGAATAATCCGCATTCATTCATTCACATCAACTGCAAAGGAAGTGCTCTGCAATTTACGGAATCACCACCGAAGAGCCAAAACGATTTACTCCACTTTCTCCTCAGTATCTCGGAATCCGTCGGAGCTAGTGCAATTACTGTGGGGACTTTTTTGTAGATCTCATTATGCTGTACAAAAAAGGTCCTTTTGAATTTTCGCTATGACCCCCAGCTTCTGAGATATTCTCTGAGAAAAAAGAATCAATTCCGCTCAATTTTCCTCTTTAATGACGAGATTTTCAAAATTTTTCTTTTTCATATCTCGAAATCTAGAACAGATAGCGGAATTATTGTGGGGAACTTTTTGTAGGTCTCTGAGGGCTCTAGAGAAAAGGTCCAGAGGAAAATTGTGCTAGCTCTCAGAGATTCCGAGATATTGAGGGAAAAAAAATGCGGAAATGAAAATTTCAATGTTTTTTCGTCTCTGGTTTATATAATTTTTTTAGGTCGCTGGGTTATCATTTAAATTGGCTAATTGCAAGGCGATTGACCCTCGACATTAAGAGGCCAGGATAGAGAGGTCACCAGCCCTCTGGCTAACAATCAGACACTTCCGGTGTGTCGCGACGATTTAACTCTGAATCATTTTGATACGATGTATCAATGCTTCTGGATTCTTTGTCTCAATTGCTGTTTTATTTGTTTATTCATGACTCATGGCCTTGGGTGATTAGACATTTTGCATTATTTTGCTGGGTAATTGGAAAAATATCGGAGATGTCAGTGGATTTCCTGTTGGCGCCCACCGGATTTCACAACGGAATTATTATCTTCGGGAAGTCACTGGTCATTCGCCCAGGGAAGAGAGATTTTAGTTTAATGAACTATCTTTGATTTGTAATATTTTTTTCATGATAAATTTCGGCGTGAAAAAGGGAGAGCGATATATTTTTTTGAAGGGCTTTTCAGATAATCCGCGAATTTCCGCGGAATTCGTTGGGTGAGAAAGAAAATTGAGAGATTATCTCGGGAGTGAGAGGGTTTAGAGGAAAAAGTCATTGGACTTTTTCCCCGAGAATTCCCTCATCTCCAAAAAATGTCGGATAACATTTTCTCTCAAATTTCAGGATCTCGAGATAATCGAAAAAATATAAGATTGAATTTTGAGAGATTAGTGGTATATCTACTGAATTTTTATATTTCCGCCTGTCATAATGGAGAACAGCGGGTGTGTGTCTCGACCATTTCGAGTTCTCGTGTCTCGCTTCACCGGATATGACACGACTCTCGAGACCCACCCACCAGGTCGCTAACGTGGTGGAGAACGGGTCACTCGTCTTTTATTGCCAATTCCCACATTCGCTCTTTCAAATTAATTTTTCTCCTCTCCTAACCCCAAAGACCTCTGGACCCTCTCCAGACTGAAAAAAAAAATAAAAAAAACGTTTTCCATAATTAAATAAATATTCAAAAAAAAATTAAAAAACGATTCAATGAATTCCACAAACCAGTAATAAGAGAGAAACAATTGGAATAATTAATAATTAAGAAATTTGAACTGCCTATGATATTTTTGAAAATTTTCTAGTAATTTTTCTATTCCTATTTCTCCAGGGCCATCTGTCGGGACTCTCCCTAACTTCGTGGGTCAATTTGACTAATTGATCTCTGGAATACAAAGAAATGTATCGCGAGGGACTTCCGGTTGGACAGTTTACGTCGGAACGTTTGTAAATGTTGTGTGATCCTTCGTCTGAGGAATGTCAGGGAAAAATGGTCGCGATAAAAAATATATTCAAGGCGTCGATAGATCAACGCCCACCTGTGCGTCTAAAAATATATCAGTCCTCTCTTGCGAAAAAATTTAATGGTCTTCTCCCGTCACATGTCACCTCAATCGATCGGAGAAAAAACGAAAATGTGGAAGCATCACGAGCCATGAGTAACAGTAAATAAACAATTATAAATGGGGGAATATCGCGCCCTTCGATTCGGAAAAGGAAAATGTCTCCGTCTAGATCTCATGTCAATATTTGGTTGCAATACTCACAAGAGCATTCTTTTTTTTAACGAAGTATAACCAATAATTATCGGGACAATAACCTAGAACAAAAGAAAATCGTCACCAGTGAATACTGATTCGATTATTTAGAAAAATATTGGGTTGCAGGATTTTTTTATTATTGTCTTTTCTGAAATCTTGATAATTGGGTAGTACTCGGAGGATATCTTGATGAATTCATGAATTTCCTCCTTGGAAAATTGAATCAGACTGGATTGATATAGCAACCCAGAGGATTCTGTTATGATCCCAGGGTACATCCATAAACCTTAAGCCAAACAAAGTGGACCCTGGAGATCTGGTCACACCTATTACCCCGAAACTAATCGCTTTGGTAACTCAACTCCCCTGGAACACAGTTTTGTCGTTAAATGTCGACCCAAAATCTTCTTACGAAACGAAACAATAAAATTGAGAAATGGGACCACCCAGAAAGAGAGAAGAAATCGAGATTTGCATTTTATTCGGTATCTCCCAAGCTGTATATTGACTTCTATCTTGAGAACAGCGAGTTTTGGAAAAAAATATTGTTAGACTTTTTTGGAGATGAATAAATTCTCTACAATTAAGCTTCAACTGACTTTTTCTGTCAACCCATTTGATAGGGAGATGGAGACATTTTTCCACGGGAATAAATTCGTATTTTTGTATATTCGGGTAAAAAAAGTGCAGTGAAATTATGAAATAATGGAGTCAGTTATCAACTGATGCACGTGTTCCTCTGGGTATTGATTTTTATGACATTTCGAGGGCGAAAAATCATCTGAGGACAAACAACTCTTCATATTCGCCAGTGAGTATTACCATATCTTCATGATTTACGACGTCGTAAGACTTTCGGAGATTCAAGGTGCAGATTAATATTTTTTTCGACGTTTTCCTTTCAATATCTTCAAATCTGCAAAGCTGATAAATTTCCCAGGGTAATATTTAAGACTACGATTTTTCGCGAAAATTTCTTATCCCTTTCCTATCAAAGTTTTAAAATTATCTCCTTGAAAAATAAATTATTCAACGATTTATGGGCGATGAATCGGCGAATCTGATTTTTTCGATTTGAAAACGTGAAAAATCCAAAATTTTATTCGTTTTCAAAAATATAATAACAATAAAAATTCCACAGTATAATATTCTAATTCTTCTTCAAGGTATCAATTCCGTAAAATTAAAAAAAATCATGCATGAATTATTGGTGGTGGGGGTAATCCCGCGGTGGGCGTTTGAACGGAGAGAGAGGGACTGTGTGGGTGAGCAAAAAAGAGGGCGAGGGGGAGGAGAGGGAGGTGAGAGGGGTAAAAAAAAAAAGAGAATGAGCAGACGAGTCGGGTCTGGAGGGTTCCCCATTGCACTTGGGATGGAGTGAGAAGGACGAAAAAGGGAGCTTTGGCTGTTGTGTTGAGGAGTGGAAATCCACGACAGTCGCGCGTCACGCGGCGCACCGTACGCACGGGTTTTCCTTGCGTTGCGTGTGGCAATTTTCTCCTTTTTTTCCACCCCGTATCACCCCCCCGCAACCGCCTGACCACGTGAATCCAAGGGAAAAAATGGGACAGTGAAAAACCGCGAGTCGGTCAAATCCGCGGGAAATTTTTCAACCGAGGTAATTTCCATTTATTGTTTAGTTGGTTTTTTTGGGATTTTTTTAAAAGGTTTTTCTAGGTTTTATAGTGCTCAGTGATGATCTATCCGGGTGATGACATGGGGATTTATTTTTATCGTAGGGATTATTTATTTTTATGGATAAGTGAGAAAGTGCTGAGTGAAAAGTTGAGTCTGCGGGTCTCTGTTTACTCGGGAAATTGGAACGAATGGGGGATGGGGATTTGATTTTTTTTTTCTCGATGGTTTTTGTTTGCTGAGTTGTGAGGGGGTGTTTGGGGGTAGGAGTTGTGCGGAATTCGATTGATTGATAATTATTGGGTGGAGAGTTTTGGTTTGGATTTTACTCGGGAACGAGTTGATCCAGGGGGAAATGGTATCATACTTTTTTTGTGGGGAATTCAATTTTCTGGCAAAAAGTTCTTTTCACTTTTTTACGTAACTCCAACTGTGATCGAGATTATGGGCGATTCATTGCGCAGGTCGCATCAACGCGCGGTTTGTTAATTTATTAATTACCTCGTTAATGACTCGAGCTACGGCGAAACGTCTGGGGACTTTTTTGATGAGCAGAAAATTCCGAACAAAAAAGTTCTTTGACGTTTCGTTGTGGCTCGAGTCATTCAGAAGATAATAAAGGAGAACACAAAAATCGTCAATTTTTTTCAACGTTTGCCTGATAATTATTATCGATAAATGTAGTACACACGTTCATTGACTGTTTTTTTCATTCATTCATTATCTCTAAAGAATAACCGGTAGTGGGGGACTCTTTCTTCTTTATCAGCTGTATCTAATCGACTTGCTGAAGCCCCAAGCAAAAGAAAGAATTTTTTCTCGTATTGACTTTGGGTGTTGAATTGTCTGGGATGCGCCGGGAATTTAATGCTGTCCCCAATCGGTGACCGGTTTAATTGACTTTCCGATCTGGGAAGGGGAATAACCTCGTGCAATCCTTGTTAGGTAAGACTGGATGTCAAATCGCACCCAATCCGAGGCCTTCAACGACCTTTTCAATTTTTATTCCCTATTTTTACCCCCAAAAAAACTCGATATATTCCCCACGCGAAATTTTAATTGATATCTCTGCATTCAGAGGAGATAGCGAAATTTTTCTCAGAACCTTTTTTGTAGAGTGAAATGAGAGCTGGAAAAAAGGTCCTGATGAAAATTTCGCCATTTCTGTCAGACTCGGGAAATAATTAAAAATTCTAAGAAAGTAACCAGTTGGGATGAAATTTCCTAGGGATCGGTCAATAAAATCGGCCGAGAAAATTTCCCAGTCAATGCCTCTTGGTTTTAATGTCTCGGTTATTTATCAGAGTGATTACTCACTCTTTCACGGATAAAAATTAATGGAAAATCCCCGATCAATCCTAATAATTTAATTACCCGACTCACTCGCGAGATGATAAATTCCCAGGGTGTGGCACCACGAAACCACAAATTGCGGTTGTGTATACTTATGTATCACACGTTCTCACTTAAATCTTGAGTCACGTAATTTCCACCTCAAGTTAGAAGTTCAACTGCACATACTCCCCCGGAGAAATAAACAATCAATTATTGAAGAAAGTCATGAGGAAAGGTCGAATGGCCGTCCAATTGATAATAAATGATAATAAATTCATCTTGACCCACATGATATCGATTTATTTTGTTCCGATATTTGCCCCTCAATTCCGCAATCTATATCTCCCCCTTCCCTCCCTCCAACAGGGGAAACATCAAAGATAAGAGGGGCAAAACGGAATGAGAGAATTCAAATCGTTAGCGATTCTGCCGCCACTTGGCTGAATATAACTCAAAATTGAGAGGAGATAGAAAATTTTTCGATAAGAAATCTTATCTAGCTCTTAAAGTTCCCTTCCAAAAAGGTTATTACCAACTTTCCGTATCTTATCGCAATTTCGAGTTATCCTGAGACGGAAACATCGAAGGGATCCACGAATTTCGAGTGTGTCATATTTTCAGTCATCAATTCGCTGAATATAACTGGAAATTGAGGAAAGATATCGAATATTTCAATAAGAAATTTTATCTAGCCCGTAAAATTCCCTTCAAAAAAGATTATTACGAAACTCCCGTATTTTTTCGCAATTCCCAGATATCCAGAGGCGAAAATCCGAAAGAGTAATTTTTGTTGTATTTCAGATTGATAAAAATCGTGGCGAACGGGATAAGACAGCACAAAAAGAAAATTCAAAGTTGCGAGAATTTCCTACGATCTGCTTGAGTGGAAATCCGATATATTTGCACCGTTCCCGATGATTCAATTAAATACCGGGGGCCTGACGGAGTGAGAAAACGTCGACAGACGGAGTAAAACACGAGAGGAAAAAGAAACAACGGGAAAGAGAGAAATATAAAAAGGAATAAAAAAAAGCGGGAGAGGAACAAAGGGAAACGGAAGGAAGAGGGACTGGTGTTCCGAGGCGATGAGGAGCCAAGAAATTCTTGGAATTCCAGGGTGACATTTCCGCTCGGTGGAATTCAACTTGGCAATGGGATATACCTTCTATTGAATTGTATTGACGACGAAACAATTATGTCGGACATTCAATACATAAGATATCCCACTCTGCAGCAATCGAGTGACGAATTCAATGGTCAGTACTCCTTTTTTTTCAGTTATTATATTTTTTTCTGATGATTTTCCTCTCACCTGACCGCAGGATGCGAGTCATTGGAATTCCCCGGCGGTTCCTCGCAGGAAATCTCTAAATTATCGGTTTTACGATCTCGGGGTTGTGTAGGGTTACGAATATATAATTAGGTTCTATCGATTTTGGAGGAAATTTCCGGTGAAATTGAGAGAAATTTAACCTTGTCGACATGAATCAAATTGAATTAATTATCCTTTTGAATTATTTGAAAAACTCATTGCATTTCAAGTCAGGATTAATTTTTTCGATTTTCACGAAGAGAAAATTATAGAAAATTGAGAAAATGATTCTCCAATGATTTTTGGATTTTTGTAAAAAATTCAATGAAAACGTTTTTTTTTATGAAATTGAATATTCACAAAATTGAATGAGAAATTGAATTTCATTCATGAAAATACAGAATTTTTGGTTTTCGGTGTGATTTCAGCGCCTACAGGACACGTGAACAAGATGTGGAGTAATCCAGGAAATACGTAGGACTGATCAATAACGATGACACGACGCTGAGCGAGATGAAAGGAGAAATGAGCAATTGAGAATATCCAAGGAACAGGGAAAATCTTTTCTATTTGTTTTGAAGAGGGGGAGAGAGAGTAATCCACGGTCAGTGTCACTTGGATAGTCACACTGAGAGCATTAATACCCCAGCCACCCACTCACAACCATCAAATTCAAGGAGAGCCAGTCATATGTGTTCTACAACTACTTTTAATCCACTTTACACTGACAACTTGATGACTGCCCAACAGTGAGGGATTTTTCTCGGATGGAAAAAGTGCTGGAGAACTTTCAGACTCTCAAAAAATTTATCCTGTGATTTAGTGAAAGTGTTCAGTGAGTTTTTACGGAGTGTTCATTGTGCTTGTGCTTTTTATTTTGTGGAACTATTGAGATACGATGCTGAGATACTTGCTGGTACTTGGGGTGTTGTCCTCTACCTGGGCCAAACCTCACTCCTTGCTGTATGCTGATGACAGAGTGGTGAGTGGTTTTTGCCTAGATAAATACGATTTTAATTGGAAATGTCATTTTTGAATTTTCGCGAGAGGTGGAAAAGTAACCTGCGATATTTTGGGTTTTATCGGGAGAAGGGGTGATTTTGGGGGAAAAAATCAGAGGAACTTTATTGAGATTAATATATTTGCAACGGAAAATTCTAATGAATTTTTCTCCTGAGATGGCTCGGTGGCGAGATAATGATCGATTCAACGAGATTGAATTGGTCGACTCTACGGAGAATCATTGAATTGAGATGATAAATGAATTCGAGGGCAATAATAACAACGAAAATTGATGGGTATGGGTTCTTCGAACTTTTGTATACAACTGGGGTTAAGATAGGGGGAGATTCAGGGTCCACGAATTAATGGGATCGATGCCCCTGGAGCGATAAGAAGGTCAGAGTGGAGCACAAAGAATTTTTCTCATCTCTTGGTGTCCAACGACATCTAATCCATCACTGACGTGATTTTCAACTCCTCTTTTCCCTCTATTTGTTCCATCAACAGTCCCTCAATTTCTGAGGTCCCGATCGACTCAAAGGGACTCGAGAAAAAAAAATAAACGATGAATTTGCGAATTTTTGCGTCGTCGACGCTTCTGGCGCACAATAACGTCACAGACAAACAAAATTACTTCTGAACATCAAAGGACTTCTCCTGGTATTTTTTCTCATAAGGGTGGAAGGGTGATGGATTCACCCTGAGGCATCCTATCCCCAGATATGGATTATCGTGGTCGTGCATCAAATACCGGAAGTTATATCCGAGAATTCGGGAGAGGTTTTCATGGGTGGATTTAGTAGTCGTGTTATCGCACGAGATTCGCTCGAGAATTTCAGATTAAAATTGGAGGAATAGGAGTAATCAGGGGTGGTTCGAGGGGGTGCACCTCTGGTACTTGGCCCTTTTAATTTTTAGTCAACTTGGGTGACGGGTTGTGCAATCGTTTATGCAATGGGTGATGAGGTAAACAAATAAATTTGAAAAAAAAAAGTAAAATAAATTCGGGAGTAACCCGCGGTGCTGTAAAACCTGTAGAAAACCCTTTACCCAATGAAACGAGTCCACGGGCATTTATATTTGATCGGAGGTCGTTAACTGCAGGAAGCGCCGGCGCATAAGTTGGGACTTAAGAGTCGCGACGTGACGAGCTCATACAAACGTCGAAAAAAAAAGAGGAAAAATAAAAGAAAAGAGCGAAAACGGAGTGATCGAGGTGGAAAAACGTGATAAAGCGAGGAGCGAATAAAAGTCGAGGAATCGTAGGTCGATTATGACCGATCATATAAACCCGAGTAGGCGAGTGACGGTTAAAAATAATAAAAATAAAAAAAATCGAGAGATATCTCTCGAACACTCCAATGAAATGCTGGAGCTGCTCGTTCAATTCTTCCAGTGCCAATTATCGGCCATTAAGGGTAAAAGGGAGGTAAAAAAAAATTGAGAGCCACTCCGATCCCATAGAAATTTTCACCAATTTTATTTTTCATTTTACGATGGGATTCCCCTCGCAATGTAAAAATCACTTACATCTGTGGCTCGTGCTGGGTATGGGGTTTATAATCAACCGAAATTAGTTAAAAATAATTGGAATTAATCTATTGAATTTTTGAGAATTTTAAGAAAATAAAATTATCCGTTTTATCTAGTGGAAAAAAAAAATATCGGAATAACCGAGTCATTCCCGAGTCAACTCGACTCGCATTTGCACTGACTAGTAGTCGAGAGATAACTGGAGTAATTAATTTTAATTTACTTTGTAAGATACCGAGAGAAGGAAATGACTCGAAGCAGAAGAGATGCTCATCCCTTCAGCAGCCCCTCGGCTTGTGGAACTTTCCCATTTCCTAATGTTTCCAACTTTAAATTTCAAATGAAAAACAATTGAAATTTTCAACAAGTCACTTAAAACATCTGGAGAAATTCAAATGTTCGCGCGATTTCCACTCGGAGTTCAACAGCCAAGAGTAAATAAGGAATTTAATTAGTTTTCAGATTATATCTCAGAATTGAGGGTAGATAGCGATATTTTTGTGAAAACACTTTTTGTGGGGAATGAGGAGACCGACAAAAAATGTTTTCACGAAAATTTTTTTAATTTGCCCCGGTTTCAAGATATTTTCGAAAAACCGACTTGATGCTCTGGTTTTTGCATTTTGGACCATGGGAATTATTTATAAACAATCGGAATTCTGTAGGTAATTCGCATATTACAGGATTAATTTTTTTTTTGTTGAGAAAAGGATTTTAAATGGTGAATTAAATCGCTGGTTGGATTAGAATTCATTGAATGAGAAGGAATGATGAGAAAATTAATAAATTCCGAAATTTGTTCAGTTCGAAATAAAACAGATGTCAGTTATTCATTAATTATAGACCTCATCTCTCAGGTGAGTTGCAAGTTTCTGGTGATGGATGGTGAAGCTGATGAGGATATCAAACGTGAAAAAAAAAATTCCGAATATCTGGTTTCACGGGAATTTTAATGAAATTCCAACGGCGAGATGCCCAATAGATCCTGATCGAAAGATAAATAAAAAATTATATAACAAAGGATAATTCCACACAAACGTGTGTTTCAAATGTTGATCAAGTCGACACTCCTCCGAGCAATAACCAAAATATAAACGAATGAATGTTTATTGAGATGACTCGATGTGAGAAGCCACCGGTGGCAGTTCAGCAAACAAACATCCACCAGCAAATAAAAAATTTTCATACTCTTAAATAATCCATAAAAATAATATAAATGATTCAGTGTGTGAGATACAACGGGTATTCCATCACAACAGTCTATAATATCAAGGTTTTATTTGTTTACCTCATCACCCAGCACATCTCCAACATACGCTGAACCATTTGATAAACCATTGCACAACCCGCCACCCATGTTGACTAAAAATTAAAAGGGTCAAGTGCTAAAGGTCTGCCCTTACGACCACCCACCCTTAGTGTTTGACCATTCATGTGGCATTGTCCAAAATTATGTGTTTCTCTCGGGGTGTCTGGATTTCACACAAGTATTAAAATTGAGTTTGCGGACCATTCAGCATGTGCTGCCAGATCGCAACCGGGGCTTGTGATACAGAAATGAACGGTTGGTAATTAGTAACACATGTGTGGAGGGAATGGTCTGAGCATCTCGTATTTCCCATTCCTGGCACATCCCAGGCAAGCCTGTGTACACACGCCGAGAGAAAAATCACCCGTCGTGTTTTCCTTGGCCGAGGGATTATCGATCATTGTCATTAAACTTGAATCAAACTGAGAGAAAAAAAAAGGCGTAATATATTTTCCACTTGTCCAACACTTGGAGTCAAAGGAATTATTTTCGTATTTCCATGCCTTGGATTTTTCTCAGTGAAAATCAGTCTTCAGGTTTTGACTGAAGATCAGATCAGCAGGACATGCAATCTGAATTATTTTCAAGTCTCAGGCATGTGCAATTTTTCAATGACGAAGTGAACGAAACTCTGGTAAGCCGTCTCAGAATCTTTGGAATCGAAAATCGTAACGAATCAAATGCGCACTTTACCTACAGAATTACATGCAGGCATGTGCAATTTTTCATTGACTCAAATTAATTTTCCATCGGTGTAACTTGACTTAGATCAACTGATAATATTTTTGGAATTGTCATTGACAGCGAATTGTTGAGGACCATCTCAAGCTGATAAGACATTTGCGAAAATCATTGGTGTTTTGTTGGTGGTTTTTTTTTTTTTCGTTATCAGCTAATCTCTTCGTGATAGAGTTCACAAGACAGTCGATTGATAAACGAGGGAAAACTCGGGGGTAAAAAAAATGTTCACCCCGAAAAGCAGAATACGAACCTGGTCCCTGTCTCGACTCTGGTAATTAATCGATTGCGAGGGCCTAGTACTGGTGGCTTGTCTCCAACAACCGTTGATTCATCGTTTGACTTTCAACCTTTGCCTTCACCTACAAATCGTTCATCTTTCCAATGTCACTCTAGATAAAAACATTAAGCCTAATGGACCGGTGTCTTTATTTAGAAATGGTAATCTGAATAATTAACCCGCGAAATGGCATGACTCAAGTTTGACTCACGATATTTCACTTTGTTATCGATTTATCTCGAAAACTATCGACTTGCGGGGGAAAGGCTGAGGGACTTTTTTGTAGCTAATTAAATTTCTGACGAAAAAGGTATCTTGGTATTTTTTTTTTAAATCAATAGCTTTTTGATTAACGGATATTTAAGGAAGGGAATAATTTGAATCATTTCGCTTTGGCTTTTTGTCTCTAAATTATTTTGACTTTGGCTTTGGGACTGGCTCGGTCGATAATAGAACAGACAAGAAACTTCGCCCGATGATTCAGTCATTACTATAACTCTCCGGCTGTCGTCTGACGCACATTTCAAAAATTTCAAACACGTGGCGTTCAGCTTCCGGAGAAATGCGAAATAACGAGAAATTTATTTACTGAATCTGCCAGAATCAAATCGCCATTGCACTTCCTGCAATTTTTTTGCAAAAAAATTCCTGAAACTCTGAACTTCACTTAAACGATTCAATAAATATTCGTTATTAAAAAACAATTACACCATTTTTATTGGTGTCAATTAAAACCAAATATTTTTAAAAATTCAATTGAACTGGAATTTTCAATTTTTTTTGCTGTCGATAATTTCTTTGATATTATTATTCCCTTCTCGATAGATATTCGAGACAAATGGAAAACTGGAATAGATGTATTTCCTGTTGAAAAATACCACGATGTCTCGATTTGTGTCCATTAGTCTCTCGTCGGTATTCACCGGCTCCCGGCTAATGAAATTCGTGATACTGTTTATTCATTCTGCACTTAGACCACCCCTTCCAAAAATAACGATTCACCCGGTGGAAAAAGTGAAACACGAGAGGGGCTTTTCTAGGGTATATGGGAGGGCTCTAGGGCGACTCCCCGACGCGATGAATCAACGGGTAATAAACACGAGGGCGTCGCGACGCCATCCGATCGATTCCCCAGTATGAAACCCACACACCAATAATCTTCTAAAAAAAAAAATATATAAAGCGAATTGGCAATTTTTTGAAAAAAAATAACGCGCATTTTCATCACTCGGTAATAATTCAAAAATCGATTTTTTTCTCTAAAGAAAATACGTTCCATTGTTTTTTTGGGTATGTAGCCTATTCTTCCGGTATTTTTCTTCAATTTCCATCTGCTGTTTTTGTGATTCCATGGGAAATTGTTTATTGTTGATTCCATCGGCATTCCCCTATTTTTCTTTCACGATGAAAAAATAAATAGCCATTTTTTTATTATTTTTTCTTCCTCGCTTATCACCATGACCCGGATCTTCTGTTATTTTCCATGGGATGGGGGAGACGTCGAAATCATTGGATGGAGAAACTTGCGAGATATATTTTTCCGATAAAGAACTTCAATCGCGACTTTTCTGATGAATACAAATTTTTGCGAGGTGACGAGTGATATTTCAACGAAGATTACTCGTGATTGGCTGAGAGGAATTCCAAATGTTTTCCGCCATTTTGAAGAAATTTTTAAAAGCTTTTAAATGAGGGCTGGTTGATTAACATCGAATGGTTGGGAGCGGAGATATCCGGTATTGTTTCCGATTTCGTAACAATGGATCAATCATTTTGCGAAATTCCTTTGCCATTTGTTGCGCGGATTTCTCAATGATTAATGGGTCGTGATAGGTTATCTTTATTGAAGTGATCGGGGGATATTTTATATGCGTGTGAAAACATGGTAATACCGCGGAATTCGCGCAATTGGTGACTAGATATCGCGATAATGATTTTAACTTGTAGTACTAGCAATTTACGTTCCTTTATTTCAACGAGATAAAAATCACTGGAATTGCGTTGCAGTGAGCAAAATTGCGACCCATTTTAAGCCAGAAATGTGGAGAAAGGAACGTTGGAGGCGTCCTCTCCAAGGACGTCATACAAATAATTACAAAACGAGGCAACTGCGATAATTATTTCGTCTTCATACACAAGAATTCCGTATTTTTTAAAGATATCACGAAAATGAAGGGAAATTTCGAAATTTTCATAATTCACTTTTTTGTCGGAAATTTCGAGGACTACAAAAATTGTTCTTACGAAATTTTTCTATCACCCCTCAGTCTCGAGATATCCCCGGAATGACTCTCAAAACGATTTCACCTACTAAAAAAATTGGCGATCGGCATAAATTGATCCATCACTCACGGGTGAAGTAAAAATTCTTATATAAGAGTGGAGAAAACACGATTACTTGAAGACAGTATTTCCGTGGGACGAGGGAGTTGCATCAGGTGGAAAATTGCCTCCTGTCACTCTATCTCCTGTTACAACAATTTGTACTTCACGGGTACATGAAGTTTATGGAGATAAGAGGACAGACTTGAGAGAAGGTTAAACCAGAGAATCAACTTTGATTGTTATCCCGCGTATTTCGAGTGAAATGTCATCATCAGGGACGCAATCGATCCGCAAAGTTGCGGAATATCTCGAGACGCAGTGGTAGGGATTCCCCGAAAGCCTCGAAATCGTAGAGCCAAGAAAATTTGCTATCTAACGAAAAAAAAATTCATGCCAATCGCATGGTAATTGACTGAGATAATTCGATAAATCGGTATTGCCGATCATTTTCGTTTTTCACCGATATCTCAAGAACCGCTGGAGCAAATTGACTCTTCTTTTTTTCATTCTTCAGGAAATTTTCCGATCTATCGAATGACCTCTCACCTTTAATTTTCCAGCAGACGCTGAATATTCAACGCGGATTATGAATGACCCTCGAAATTAAGAGATTGGTTAATTAGAATTTTGCACCGATAGCATAAAATTAACGAGAGAAATTAGCGATGAACTCTAGTAGAATTTTCCTACCACAAATCCCCTTGAATTTAGTATTCCATCCAAGTTTTGATTAACCAAATTCCATTGGCCGTAATACCATTTACGGTTCGTTGATTTCATCAAAATTTCCAGTGTAATTATTCATCATGGATTAACGGAATTTCAATTATAGTTGTTAACGTGTGACTTCATCAAGTATTCGTTGATTCGGGGAGAGGAATGGTAAATCGGTAGTGATTTAATCGAGAAGAGATTTAATTTCTTTCATCATATTTTTTCGTGGAAAAATTTCGATGGAAATTGGATGTGTCGGGGCGCGCCATATTTCAACGTTTAAATTTGTTTATTTATTTATTTTTTTTTAACTCTCTTTGCCAGACCCTTTGTGTTTCCGTCAGTAACGGAAACTCCGTGGAAGACTCATCCCAATATGCGGTACGAATTTACATGTAAATTTCCTTCGACATTCTCTCGACCCTTTATTTTTCAATTTAGGCGGAAATAAAATTTCTACCCTCGGGAAAATTCAATTTACGATGAGGGAATAAATTTAATCTACTCACGTGCCTAATCTGAGTGACAATTTACTCAATGACTCGTTGGAGATAATATAGTTTGATGAATCATTATCGGTGATTAATCGGTTATTTATCGGATTTATTGCGCGTGAAGAATTTTTTTGTGAAAAAATATTGACTTGCGTCGCATTATTTAATTGCCGAGTTGACAAAGCGTCAGGGGATGAAAGAAATTATTGAAGGGGGAAAAGATTTTTTTTTTTAGGTTGAAAATTCAAATAATTATTCATTCATGTGAAAAAAATTGAATAAAAAAATGGTGAAGTTGAAAAAAATCTCGAAATCACAAAACGAAATGAAAAATTGCGAACTAAAAATTGAATTGTTCCCTAAAATAATTAATCCACTTACGGTTAATTTTCGTTGAAATAATGAAGAGACAGAAATGGAATTTTCCTCTTCACGAGATTCTCGTGATTAAAACTAATCTAAAAAATCCTTTGACGTCTGTACACCGAGTGTGTCATAAAATTTGATTAAAACGTGAGAAAATGGCTCGTTAAAAGCTCAAGCCACTGAGTAAAACAGAAAAGCTTTTGAAGGAAGTACAAGGTAATGGCTAACAAACCTCCGATGCACAGCCGAAGTCGATGAACTCTAATATAACGCATAATGCCCATAAAATACTTATCTGCATCCATTAAAAGATGAAAAACCCCATGACATTATCCATTATACTTTATCAAATGCCGTAATTAAATTCCTCCATCAAAATCATCGATCGAAAGAAAAAAAAAGCTGTTTAATAAAAACCCCCGGTAGCTAATTTCACTCTTAATTACACTCCGCGCATTTTCCGAGGTCAAAGGATTTTTTTTTTTATTCTACCGAGTTTATGATGAGAAAGGATTTTTAATGGAGAATTTTCCGAAAGGATTTTCCTTGTTCTCCAATTGTATGAGAATTTTCCGAATGATTTCATTCGACTTAAGAATTTCGGAATTTTCTATTTTTTTCAATTCATTTTTTTTTTTCAAATTCAATTAAATTAAATCGAATGATCAATTATATATTTTATTATTCCAAATAGATTGTTATTGAAAAATATTGTCACCAATTTAGCGAAAAATAGCGAAGGTGATAAATATCTCTGGAAAATTTATCTCCATCCATCAAATGACTCATTAACCCCGAAAAATAATCCCATGAGATTGCCAACAATTTTGTTAATGAAATTGAATTGAATTCTCAGAGTCAATTGACCCAACCGATTCGTCGCACTGAGTCACATTTTTTTTCTCTTCTGGGAAACCAAAAGAGATGGAAAAATGAGACCAATGGCGCCAGAGAATCAACAAGGCAACTCCTTGTCCCTCAATATGCCGCATAATGTGGTATTTTTAGAAACTGTTTCGTTGGTCTCTGGGGGAAAAAAAAATCCCCCACAGAAAGGGCGGGGGCAGGGGAGGGTGCCTCATGATGAGGGCACAGGACAATAGGGCCTCTTGTGAACGCTCCAGGGAGTCTCAATGAACCCCCGGGGGAATTGAAAATTGATACTCAAAAGGTACTTGAGTCCCGCCAAAGATCATTTTTTTTCCTCCGTCCCTCCAATTTCTTCTTCCTCCACTCTCAATTGGTGATTGATCAATGATTTTATGAATGAAACCATGTGGCCCCCGAGGGGAGGGTAATCAATGATCATGGGATCAATTGTCCCGGTCATTTCGTTCGTCCATTCAATCCATCGGGAAATTGCCGATCAATTGAGTTACGGGTATAGATCGTTCCGAGAATATTGATTAGGTTTTGATCCATCAATGACAATCAATGACTGGATGCTTTTGATATTCATAGTTGATTGATGGGTCAGGGTCTGGAATGGATGATTGTCAAAATTGAGGAAATCGGAAAAATCGGTAACAGTCAGGTCAATCTTTGAAAAAAAAAATTATACCGGTCCCATGTCAATTATCTGAGATAATTATAAAAATCGGTATTACCGATCATTTGAAAAATCGGTAACGATTTTAATATAATTCAATAAAAAAAATATTCCGGGAGGAAAAATCGCGAGGGAAGGCCATTTTGGGGGTGAATTTTCCGGCGAGCTGTGGGTGAGGGGGAGGAGGTGGTGAAAATGAGCGATGGGCTGTTGTAAATCATCGGGAAAAATCATAAATCATCAGAAACGGTTTCCTGAGCAGTTGCAATTTCCCCACCGCGGAATAACGATGAAATATGATGCGACAAAACGCTAAAACCCCTTCCGGGAGTACAATAAGCTAAATATAATCCGTTGTGGAGTGACAAAGGCCGATAGCTCGTGTTATGATTGTTTCGGTGGAGGGGAGAGCCACGAGATGAAACCGGAAATCCGTAAGCACAATTGCGGAATGATCATGAGTCATACGGGCTGTCTTGAAGTGAATGTGGGAAGGATCGACACACTGTAAGAAATCGACTGAGAAATTCCACAACATACGAATGATTCAACGATTTTTACAAATTTCCACATTTCAATCGCATATAGCAACAATAACCATAACAATTCGGCTACGCAATTATTTTTTTTTAATCATTTTGAAATGATGTGCGTGAAAAATTTTTATGTGTTTTAAAATCGAAATCGGTTGAGTGAAATTTGAAAAAATGACCGGTAACTTGACGATTTTTTTTTAAATCAATTTCAATTATTTCGATTTGATCGGGTCACTGAGATATTATCCCAGTGGTAATTATTTCTGGAAATTATACAAATTCTTTATCGCTGAAAACAATTCACCGATTTTTATTAAAAAATGAATAATCCCAAACTTGTCCGTGCATTGTGCTCCACGCGAAATTACTCCCAGTGAATTTAACAAATGGTTGATTCAAATTTCATGAATGCATCTCTATTGCGCCGTGGTGTTCACAATGAAAAAGTTTCGAGTCACTCTGGGAAATGCCAGTGGCATTTTCTCTGGGAGATTTACCCAGTCTCCCTCGTATTTTCCCTGATTCATTCGGTCGACTTATTTCTGCTTATTGAGTGGCAGTTTGCAATTCCATAACGTCCAGGATGCCGTGGAGGGGACGAAATCGTCAACCCCAGGCCATCAACGTTTGAAAATCTATATTTACATATGTTATTTATAGAATACGAAATCTTATGTATTCCAAAACCAGACTGCCTTGCATCTACTCTTGTAGGACTCAACTGCCATTCGCAAATCTTCCCCAGCATTAAAGTTTCAATTTTTATTTTTTCCGATTTTTAGAAATTTTACTCCCTCGATTTTGAATGGGAGACGATTGAAAATTTTTTACATAAATTTTTTAATTGGCGGGAAATTTTTGAAAAGACACTCACTCGATTTTCAACCGGAGATGATCGGAGAATTTTTAACACAAACGAAAAATTGTTTAAATTTTACTCAACCGATTTCCATTTGCGGATGATTGAAGATTTTCGCTCAAAGCGATGAAGAAGTATTCTGACGTAAAAGGGATTGCCACGAGTGGTACAACGGCATGATTGGAATGAGATTAGAAGCGGTTGAACTTCATGAAAGGAGCTTTCAAAGGGCGATAAATTTTTTAAATTCCCGCCAAAGTGGAATCGAAAATAATTGGAAATAATTTGGTGAATGGGTCAATGGTGAAAATTCCCGCGGAAATTCAAAATAAATGGAAAAATTCAAATATTTTGACTCATTTGCATCAGAATTGAGATTTAACTGGCCAGCATCCGGTGTATTTTGGTAGCACGAGGTTCAAACCAATAATTCCCGGGCTTTATCCGACGACAACCAGATGTCACTTACTTTTTTGTATGACTTATGGAAAAAAAAAAACCGTCTAATCTCCAACGTGGAAAACTAACTTCCCTTTATACAGACATTTCTCTTTTTTCCCCCCGGGTTTATCATTGCCTTTTTGTTTCGCAAACTCGTATGTATTCTGCCGCAATAGTTTTTCCCAACGGATGAGAAGGAATGGGAGGAATAAGAGTGGGTAGTGGAGAAATGAAAACCATTTCATTTTCACGCGAAAAACGTTTTTCCTCTACAATCTCGACAGTTTCATCTTTCCACGATGTTTTTTTTAATCTAGTTTTCGTGAGTTCTCTTTCCTTAATTCAAAAACCCCTCGGGATTATCTACTTACTGTTGTATCTACTCTGGTTCTTGTGGTCCATTCGGCTTCGGGGTAATGAGAATTTATGTTGTTGCCATTTTCTTGGGTAAAGTTGGAGACAAGTTTGCAATCAGGGGCTAAGTGGTAAAAATTAGTTCTTCCAATTATACAAAATGCTTTGTACCTCCGTAATTATTGACTCTACTAAATATTTTATTCGACATAATTTGTTGCTAATTTTGTGCTCTAGAAAAAAGTCCTCTACCATTTTTCCATGCGACGGCTCGTTTTTTGAATAAGTCACGTTATTTGGAAATTGGCTATCCCCTATATTTTCCACAATTGTAAAAATTTCAATTTTTTAATTTTCTCAGAGGACGGATATCTCAGGAAATATCGGGTTTAGATGAAAAAGTGAAAATGGCATTTTTCTCGATAATTTTTTGCTCTAGGAAAAAGTCTAATGAGATTTTGTCGAGGGACGGCTAGTTCATGAGATAAGTCCATTATTACGAAGCATCAAATTAGTTGCTCGTAATTAGATTATTTCATTGGCCTCAATGGAGGAGTAAATGTATGTAGGACACGAGTGTCGGTACATTTTACATAAAATGCGTATCTGTATTGCGCCCACAGTCCGATTAGCTTCGTTGGAGGCACATGAGTTGAGCTGAGTGGACGTTTGTTCCACCCAAATGGGGAATAACGAATAAAATCATCATCGTGCTGCATCTTTTGGAGGAAGTTATGTCATTTATTCCTTATTTTATTTTTTTTCCTCCCTGGAACGGAAGTGGGGAACATATTTCAGAAGATTATTGATGCTGGTCACGTAGTGGATGCTTGATGGAACCCAGTCCACGTAATACATTGGACAGAAACCCGTTTTCAGGTGTCACAATTCCTGAAATAAATTGTTACATTAACATAAACTATTCGGGCATCGGGGATACAACGGTTCCTGGGGGTATTGGGGGTCGAAAGTTACCCCAATAAAAGTTGAGAGTGACTTTTCCGCTCCTAGAGATTCTTCTTGCCTTCTGACAAATTTTTTGAATCCTCCACAAATCAGTATCTGCTGAGTGAAATTTCAAGGATTTTACGCCATTTTGAAAATCTTTTCACAAATTTTTGGTCTTCCAAAATTCCTCGAAATGACAAACATTAGCCCCTGTTTTTTTCACCCCTTCCTCCCACCGAAAGTCTCTGGCTGCTTTAGAAACAATTTTTCAATTATCTCTAACTCATAATCGGCTGAGTGAAATAAAAAAAATCCAACTCCGATTTTCAGTTTTTCTCATGAACTTCAAACACAGAGAGTTTCATGAAAATCCATCCGTTGAATCCCCTCAGCAAAGCAGAATCTGTAGCAAAGCCAACAATCATAAATAACGAAATACCCGTAAAACTCGATGATTTAAAGTTTGCCAATAAAGCAGACCCTCGAAAATCCATATTTCAGCCACCCCCTCAGTCCCCAGTGATGAACCCCTTTTTATTTATATTTTGGTTTTTTTCCACTCTATCTGGTACCAATCCATTCTGCAAACTGAGTATGACAAAGTGGGGAGGAATTTTCGTGTCTGTCCGGTTCTATTTCACGGTTGTTTCCGGATAAATGGAACTTCCGGGTCCCTCTCTTGTCCCATATAACGGTGTACCGTCGTACGACTTCAATTTATCTGGTGCTGGGTAAAACAAAACGATACGACAGTTTTGGTGGTAGAAAAGGAGCAAGTGAAAAGCCTGAAAAACAAAAATAGTGGGTGGAGCATCAGAGAGGAGTGAAATTGATAAAGAGAATGGAGAATATCGGAGATACGCAATACGGAAATTCACTTCCGGTCCACATACCATCAAAACGAAACGTGGAGGATAAAAAAAATGGTGGAGAAGTTCAGTTTTATGATTTTTAGGGTGGGGTGTGTCATGAATTAGTCGTTTGGGAGCCCTTGCACTTTATTTCGTGTCATTTCGCGCAGACGTTCCTGATCCTAGCCGTATTTTCAATAGAGATATAAGATCCTCGGAAAATCATCCCAACCCTTATAAAATTTACAATCCAAGGGAAACTACTCAACTTTTTCACCCCCCACAATTTTTTTTTATTAGGCACGTCCAAGTCACCGGTTTTTCTCTCGTAAAAAAATTTTATTTCCACCCCGGGGGAGGAAAGTGATTTTTTTCAAAATGGAATTTTTTCATTAGTCCAGGGTTGATTTCATATATATTCATCCCAGAGATATCAAATTTCAAAGACAGGAAAATGTGGAAATTGGAAAGAAAAAAAATTCATCCCAACCCCCGAATATTTTTCGGAGGAAAATAATATTTTTTTTGGGGGTGAATTGAGTTGTAAACTTTTCCACCGAAAATCCCTTAATTCATTTTTCGAGGCACCTCTCGGGGTTATCTCTCGAACAAAGCCAATAGAAAATCAGGTTAGCTCCAGGAAAAGCGTCGCTCGATTCTAAAAATTTTCCACTACCTTTCTCCCTGAATTCCCGGGTGTGGGCGATATATCCCACCCCCGAGGTGATATCTCACAGGAGAAAAAAAAAATGGAACATGTCCAGCCCTTCATATAAACCTCGTAAATACCAAACAAGTTTTTTATCCGTGATAAAATACAGTCGTCACGCGCAGTCAGATGAATTTTTTTCTGTCGTCTCATTTATGTTTTCAAAAAAAAAAGTGCCATTTATTTCCACGGTAAATGACCTGTACCGCGCCCAGGCGAATCAGCCTTGAATCTAGTATATTTCAAAGAATTCAAATTTCCCGCGCCAGGCGCTTGAGCCAATGAGGAACCAGCGTGACAGAATTTCGAGATATCGATAGTATCGATGTTTGTCCTTTTTGTTATAGAAGATTTTATGAGAGGAAAGGGATTTTCTCGTGGGGATATGACATACGAATTGTAACGGAGAGGATGTGGATAGGTTTTAGGCGATCCTAGGTGAGGATAGGGTGAGGATAGGGTGAGGATAGCGTGAGGATAGCGTGAAGATGGGGTGAGGATGGGGTGAGGATGGGGTGAGGATGGGGTGAGGATGGGGTGAGGATGGGGTGAGGATGGGGTGAGGATCTATCACATAAGCTTGTATATTGCTGGAGACTAGCAATACGATTAATCTTCGTTACTGTCAGGTGTACCCCAACCCCGGAGGGTGGAGGGTATCCTGAGTATCAAATGGACCATAGGATGGTGCTGCCCCCGATAAGTTGGGGCAGGTCATCTCGAAAATTGAGTTATTTGAATTGACTTTATAAAAAAACCTGAACTTGGCTGACGAGAATTAAAGGGGCACTCCAACTTAATTATCTCGATGGATTTCGCATAGATTTATTATAATTATCGGGCCGATGGATTTTTTTTTCGAAGGGTGCAAACCATTTTTTTCTACTCCAATAGATCTTATCGATAGGACACCGATCACTCAATCAATCGATTAAAAATACAATTTCATTTCCCAGAATTTTAATCTCCCGGAAAATTCACTCCAAGTTTTAAAAATTTATTTTACAACTCAATGAATTTTATTCCAATCCAAAAAATTATTATTAACAATTTATTTCCAAAAGAAAATGGAAATTTCAATTTTTCCCCTCAATCCGCGACTCATGCATCACATTTTCCCCAGTTACGAAAAAATAGCCGACGCGTGGAATTTATTTCCTAGCGGAGAAAAAGCTGCGGTAAATTTTCCCAGTTAGGAGACAATGTTTAAGGTTTTATGTATGAGACAGAGAGACTCACAGAAATGTGTGAATTATTCGGCTTCGGTAGATATCCTTGAAGTTGAGAAATACGATTATGCAAATGGTGAGTGAAGAGGAATAGCGTCACTACCTGAAGACGTGAATTGCGCTTATCACGTGATAAAATACTTGATATAAAGAAACATTGGTCCTGGAGGGGAAGGGAGGAGGGGCTTGAGGGCAATCAGCGAGTCTCGATATGGTGGATTGGTTTTTATCCTATCCTCTGGGCTTTATTCGTTGCTTTTTCGTATTTCTCTCCTTTGACGGGGAAAAACCGGACGTCAAAGACGTTCCTGTCGAGATCTCTCTGTCCCTTTGAAGATGATCCCCTTTTCTGTCCTTATGTGCACTCCATCAATTTCAGGAATTTTAGCAAAATCTTTGTCCCCGATTGTCGCAAATCCCGTCTACCTCTCATCCTTTATGGATCGCTCCATTCTGTCTTATCTCCGGAGTTATGAGAATTCGCTGATGGATTATTCATTTTTTTTTCACCGGAAAAATCTCGGAGGGAAAAAAAGTTTCATGAGAATTCAGGAATTTTATTTATTTGAAAAAAAATTTGAAAAAATTTATTTGAAATTTAAATTAAATTACAATTTTGATCAAAACTTTGGAGAATTACATTTTTTATCGGAAGATATTAAATTGATAACCTGGTAAAATTCCTCACAATGTCTCCATTCAGAGAAAAATTTATTTTTTGGCTCGGGGGGAGTTGTCTTGATTAAATAAAGAAATGATCTTCAGTGAAGAATGCGCTGGAGGCAAGCCAGAATTTTTGAAAACAAAGTATTCCCCTATTTTGAGAGATATTTATCATAACTAACGGGAGGTGAATTGATAGGGCGACAGCTGTTTTAATTCCATTGTCCCCACGAATAGACCGAGAGGTTTTTCTTTATTTACTTCCGTGAGTAAACGCATTTGTGTTCCTATAATGTGTCAACACAGGGCAATGCGAGTTCAAGTGATTCATGTTTTGGATCGAGTGGTCGATGGCATGCCTCGGGGGTTCCCCTTTCAACCTCGCCGTCACTTTTGGGCGCGCGCAACGCCCAATTCAATTAAATTACATCGAAATTAAGGATTCCATCGGTTTTCATATTAATTAGCCCCAAAAAATAGGTCCTGACAAAAATATTGATATCATTCCCAATTTCCAATTTCATTCCCCATTAATTAAAAAGTTGGTTATCTTTTTTTTTTTTTTTCATTTATTCACACGAGGAAAATTGAAAGAAAAATTAATGAGTTGTTTATTCCTCCGTTTTATATTGCCAATTAATGAAGCGATTTGGTACAGATGTTATTGAATAACGGTTGAATATCCTCTGACCGCCAAACGCGATGAATTTACGCTGAAACTCCTCTTCAGTTTCGTATCCCCTATTTAGCTTCATCAACAGCACGACATGTAAATTTATGTCCATTGTCGCAATAATGATTCCATTCGAATCCGAAAGAGTTGATCTCGACAATCGAAATGCAAATGCCACGGACGATTGTGCCACTGCACAAACGAGAGCAAATGGAAAAACGGTATAAATAAAATGCCCTCCCCCTCGATTTTTTTTTCCCTTTTTTTTTATTTCATATATTTTTTTTTCCTCTGCACTCCCAACTATCGGCTCGGGTAATGGAGCGGAGTGACGGGATTTGCATGATACTGGACAACTGCCTCTACCCGTAACGCCGTGTTACACAAAATGTCGATTGAACGTTGAAATATAAAAAAAGAGTGAAGACCGGTGAAAACAAAACGCTTGGGGGTGGAAAAAAAAATGTAATTGCACGGTTTGTTGATTCGCAATTATCTCGAAATCCAGTGAGCCGAGTCGAATGAAAAATGTCGGATCTAACGCGGGGGAAAAATTGGGGATTGCATTATCAAAAAAAAAAAACACCTGCACTTTATCCCGTTCGAGGAGTCGGAAGTGGAAAGTCACCGGAAGTCGAAAAGGAAGACATTTATTTTTACGATTTGATTCTCTAAAAATGATGAAAAGCTGAAAATCGAGGGATATTCAATATTTATATTATTGTTTGAGAATAGAAAATCGGACAATCGCGAGAATATTCACTCCAGGGTGCGGGAAATATCCTGGAGCATCTGCAGGAAGGGGGGAAGATTGGTGAATTTGGTGTTTCAGTTATATGTAAATGTTTAGAGGCAACTCTGTCTGGGTTTTCGGTGGAGAGGTAGATTAAGCCCGGAAGATCGTGCTGTGCATGAATCCGCACGTGGTACCCACCCTCACAGGGACACATGTCGTCTCCTAGAACCCTCTTACCCTCCCTCCACCCTCCAATGGGTATATACACACCCAGTTATAGTCCTCCGTCGTTCGGACGGAAGTGGAATTTCTGAGAATTGCATAAACGTGATTCGAATTTTATTTTCAACATGTCGGCTATGGCAAATAATGCCATAACACTTGGACACGAATTTCCATAATGTTTTTTTTATCGATTATTTATCTATTTGTCGATTAACTGCCAGAGGCCACTGGGATAAACAATTTTTATTGCCAATTCCTATGCGGAGAGAAATTTCCAATAAAAATTACGTGTCTTTTTCGTAATTCCGGAGTGAAATGTGGGTGTAGGAAATTTTTAATATTTTTTTTTTTATATCTTGAGGGTTCGAGGAACGTGAAAAAAAAATCAATCATTGAATTAATTTCTGATTGGGTGTTCTGTGGGTGGAGAGGTGGGCACATGGAAAATTCTCTCATATTGGGAATTAATTACCGGTTTATCCTCCGTACGTAATTTTTTTTTTAATTTTAAAATCTTAAAATTGAACGATTGCAAGGGAATGGAGGCATCATTCGCAAGCAAAAGGGGAAAATATTTTCAATCGATCGTTAAACTCGTCAATTAATTAAACAATTCATGGGCATTCGCTCTGGGTGAAATTTTCATGCCGAAAACCAGTCGCCCGTATTGGAAAGCAGTAACACAAAAGGTCAGAGCGACGTAACAATATCTGTGTCACTGAAATGTTGTGGCTAACCACACAGTTGAAAACAACATTTCCACGGTTTAACGACTAAATATAACACCTACCGCTGCCAATTCCAATCAAATCAAATGGCAAATGGCTCTCATCTTATTTTTCCAACACGGAAAATTCTCCAAACAGCAAGTTCAACCGATCGTTACCACCCATTTTCTACTCCATGGTAAATAATCAAGTTTTTCTTGGGTTGTATATATTTACTACTGATATTTTTACGTTCGCGTTTGAAGGGCTTCTATTTGCGGACGGAATAATTCCGCTGTTGCAGCTGTGAAATTCGGGTGGGGATCAATGAAATTGGGAATTATCAGTGTTAAGGGCGCCATTTTGGGAGGAATCGTCGGGTCTGATTGATTTTTTTTTTGCGGAATTACTCAATTAAGGAAAATTGGTATCGCAGGATATCGGGAATATCGAACGGCATTCGGAAATCGGGACAGAATGGTGCGAAAAATTTGAAAAATTTTTGAAAGAATTGAAGATTAGAATAAAATCTTCAAAATGGCGCATAATTTTCAAAATTTCACTCAGCCAATTCCGTTTTGAAAACGAAAAATCAATTCATCAATCACTCGTTAATTACCCCATACCAAAAAAAAACTATTAATCATCATAAATTATCCATAAAACCCTCGGTAATTTCCCACACCGTAAAAATTACATCGTATTTTAAATAGCCCGAGAATTGTTTGCACCCGTGAACTAGTTAACTCGTCTCAATTCAAGCCACTTTACACGTCAGACACTCGATTAAAGCTCTAGCAAAGTAAAAATTCAGTGACGTGAGGGAGTAATTAATTTCACTCTGAAAAAAAATAAAAGACAAGTACTCAAGCGTAAATTTTTCCCCATCACCATGAAAATATTCACTGTTGATTCTCCCTCACGCTTGTTATCCCCAGAATAACGAGGGCATCTCTCGAGATAATGATATTTACCTCCAGCCCAAGTAACAATAACAAGTATTGTCCCCCAATCATCTCTCCGTATTCAAATTAATTCATGAAGATGCACCCGGCAGTTTTAATTCACTCAATCATTAAAAATATGATTTTTTTTTTCATTGTAAATTAGGGGGGAGGGGGGCATTGTGCGCTGTCGGCGAGGGACTTAGGGCTCTATAAAAGGAGCGGTTGGCCTTCTCTCTTTCAATGGGGCAGAATAAAAAGTACAAGGAGCACGTGTGCTGACCATAACGAAAAGAGCTATGTGAAGTTGGCATCGAAGTTTGAAAAATCTAACTTTTTTTTGTTGGTTTGGATTGTACTCATTGAGTACTTGAATGTACCCTGTGCACTTTTTTATGTATCCTCTTACTTTAGCCCTGAAGCAGGGGGGCAAAATCGTGCAGAATCGGAGTTCAAGAAAAAAAAAAATAAACGTGGCAATCAGTTGTA
>NW_011887867.1:0-1499 GCF_000806365.1 Fopius arisanus
TATAGACAGAACTATAAAACCTTCGATTTGAGTTTTCCCCTTCATTCAGACGAACGCGCTAATGAAATTCGAATTTTAAAAGAAAAAATTATATCGTCCGAAAATTCAACGCTTTTGTGTAATGATGACCTTCAAACCGCGAATTTAATGTCCTTTCAAGCCGCGTATCAAATCGCGAATGAAAAATCATCATTTTGTGCCGGTGAAAAATATAAAGTGCTCTTTCGGACCCACATGGAAACGTTATTTCGAGAAACCGTACTTAATGAAAGAATATCGAGATTTGTGGAAAATTTATCGCTTTCAAGACGCACAATAATGCGAAGAATTCAATCAATCGGTGCCGACCTTCGTTCTCAGTTAGCAGATGACTTTTCTCGTTGTAGTTTTTCTTCATTACAATTAGATGAATCGACAGATAGATCAAATCACGCTCAACTCGCCGTCTTTGTTCTGTTAATTTTTTCGGATTTCTCCATTCGAGAAGAGTTATTCACTTTAATTTCTTTAAAAACAAACACCAAAGGTGAAGACATTTTTGGTGCTTTAAAATAAAATTTCATTTCTGCAAAAGTGCCACTCCACAAATTGGTAGCTATCACCTCGGACGGTGCCGCGAACATAACAGGTTGCGTGAAAGGTCTCATTACGAGGTGCAATAACGATGCCGATTTCCCCAAATTTAATCACTATCATTGCATGTTACATTAACTATAGCTTTATGCGTAAAAAAAAATTTCGGGAGACGTAATAACCTTAGTAGTAAAAATCATCAATTCTATTATTTCGAAACCTTTGCAACATAGGCTGTATAATGTTTTTAAAGACGAGAACAATTTAGAATCTCGCGATTTATTATATCATTCTGAAGTTCGGTGGCTCAGTAAGGGTATTATGCTTTGTCGATTTTGGGAAAATTTGGACGACACTGTTTCTTTTTTAACATCACGTGAGGGAGTACCCGATGAATTAACTGATTTTGCATGGCTTTCAACGTTAGCATTTACAGGGGACTTAATTGAGAATATCAATATTTATAACAAAGAAATGCAAGGTTCTCGCAGATACTTCTGGCAACACCTCAAATGCCTTGATAATTTGAAAAATTTCTTATTATGTGCAATCGCGGAGTTCAGCAAAAAATCGATTCTTTTCCCATTTATACGTTTGCGATCTTTTGTCAAGAACGAGCACAACACTCAGCTAGATTTTCATAAATTTTCGAAGTGCACACAGGAACTTCTAGATAATATAAATTCAAGATTTACGGACGTAATTGAAACGAGCGAAATTATTGAATTTCTACGTTCTCCGCTTAGTTAAGCTGTGGACTTCAATGATATCATACCGTTGATCATCAAAAATCATCATTCAGTAAGCGCGATCGAGTTATATCACGAAGTGAACAATTTACGGCGAGATGAGCATTTTCTGGCAATTACCGATATTGATCAGCTATGGTATGAGATTTCTCAAAATAATTGTTATCCAAATTTGTT
>NW_011887867.1:1569-10399 GCF_000806365.1 Fopius arisanus
CGAACGCTTTTAACAGATTCTTCACTTAATGACGCGATTTTAGTGGCAATTAGTAATTACCAGCCGGATTTGAAAAAATTATCCCTCACCATGACGGCCCACCCTTCCCATTGACACTTTTTTTTTAATGGTATCTGCTCTATAATTTTAATCTTTCATTCGCATGAGTACCGAATTTCTGCATAATGCATGATGCATATATTATATAATTATATTATGTATATATTATTTTTTGATCACCTTCTTATTATTAATATTTTTCGGATCCTTAACATTTCCCATCAATTTCCCTATCCTTATATTTCCCTTCCCATTCCTGACGGAATACGCCTACCATCTTCCCGTGGTTTCCGTTGAACAGCATTGGAAAATGCTGGCTAAGAGTGGGCAAAATATATAATTAATCAATTAAGATTTCAGGATTCGATCAATTCGAACCAGTTGGAAATTTATTCATTTTATAAATTGAACTCAGATTTTAAGGCAATAGGATTCAGAATTACGAGGAATTCTCACATCAGCTTATTCAGAAAATTGTTGTTCAGTTTTTGATTTTTCATTGATTTTTTATTAAGCGCGACCGGTATTTTTCCCAATTTCCCCTTTGCCAGACGCTTCATGGGACACTCCCCACCTTAGTACCTGTGAAGCCCCCACTACTGCCCCCACTATGCTAGTGCTAAGACCCTTATTATTGAAATGGTTGTAAACTTTATTGGATTTCTAATTCGAGTTTATGGCTCTGCTCCGAGCTACCTGGAGATTGCCCATCCCTGCCCTAAACCTCCCCATTCAAATTTGAATGGGGGAAAAATAAATTTTTCAATAGAAACCTTTACATGATTATAGCGATTAGTCTTCCTGGTTATCTCCCCGGGGATCCGTGGACAACAAATTTTTACAGAAAAATACCCTACGCGACGAAAACAATCGGCCATTCAGTGGGGTGTTGATCGTCCACGCCTACTGACCTTCTACCCTTCTTGTACCTGAAAAGTACCTCACGGATCCCTCGCTTTGGGTGCTGGCACTCATCAGACAGCCAGACTGTTCATCCCGGGAAGATTTCGCGAGCGGAATTCCTCTAGCCCACGCCGCATGATAATTCTAATTATCCCTCTTCGCGGCGCGATGAGAAAACCCGCCACGGTTTCCGCTATAATTGATCCCTCGGAAATTTATGCTCTAACCTTAACCCCCTAAATTCTATCCGCATTAGGTGTAACCTCCGGCCGATCCGGGGAACGTCTAAAAAAAACTCGGTCTTTGATTTAAGTATTTAATATTAAAATTTTTTTTTCCTTTCTCCACAAATTGTGGGACTACTAGTTGGGCGCGGTCCCTCTCTCTTTCGTGCTCCCCCATAATCGATGCACGTCACAGATGAAAAGAAAAGTCCTGCGCATTCTCCAGATTTTTTGGATCTTCGAAATCTGAGGCAATTCTTATCACGTGTAACGATGTTTTCCCCGGAGTGTTCCGTAAGTCCGGGGAATTGGTTACCTTCGCCGGTTCCGTAGCATCCGCGCTATTACTGGGAGGGCGCCAGCTATTTGAAGTGGGTAAAACAGCAAACCTGGATTCCGCCTAGTTGTTAAGGAGACAACTAGGAAATACCATTTAAGCCGCCTAGTTGTTGAGGACACAATTAGGAAAGACGGAATTTACCGGTGGAGGTGGGGGTTAGCACCTCCCCAGAGATAACAGATACGGACGAGAGCACAGAACGGTGGGGTTTGCCCGTTCTCGCGACAGGACAGACAAGAAGTTCCGCCTAGTTGTTAAGGACACAATTAGAAAATACCGAGAAGTTCCGCCTAGTTGTTAAGGATACAATTAGGAAATACCGAGATTGCCAATAAGTTAAAACTAAGTGCGTAACCAGAGGTCGTCACTGTCCCCTCCCCGGGGCGCGGCGAGGACATCTGGAGACGTCCCGCGAACTGCCGAAGTGGCGGATGTAGAAATGGAACACGTGCGGGAGCACTGGGTCGCTCAGTATGCTAGGTTGTGGAGAGAGGGTCGGGATTCTTTAGTGTGGTCGGTCCCCGTTGGAGTAGGAAGGTTGGTAAAGTAGGGGATCGATAGCAGATCGGGTCGATAGGATCGAGAGCGGTCGGTAATTAGATAGCGATGAAAAGCCGATAGCGGTCTATAGGCGCTAACATGCCGAGAGCTAGAGGTATCGGCATACCTTCTACTAAATTCGATAGCGCAGCCCTACGGCTGAAAGAGAGAGAGAGAGCTTTGCATAATGTGATCAGGCGGGCTACATAGCCACGCTAATCATCGGTAACTACGGGCTGGTTGGAGCCCGGGGCCGACTGGCCCGTGAGAGTGCCGGAGCAGCTCTCGTGTGGAGTGAAGAGTGCTCCCTAGTAGCTCTGCTCCCCACTCCCGACTCACGCGGTTGGAGTGCATGGGGGATCACCCGTGGTACTTATCACCACCGCGAGGATATTCCTGCCGGTAACGTTTCCTGGAGCGCGCCGAATTCAAATGTCCCCAACCAGGCCGTCCAGTTAACCCTTTATCTGGACCCCTGGCCATTTGAATGCCCGCCCCGTCTAACATGGAACAGTTCTCTGGAGTGGAGAACCCAGTGTTCCGACAGAGGAGGCTCATTGGAAGCTGAGGTTCAGTACTATAACCTCAACTTCCCACGCGTGGGGATTTGGCGAACCCAATCGGTACATCAGAGAGCGTAATTTATTCCAATAAATATTTTAAATTATTATTAACGCGAAAAATTGCGTTACACACGTTATTCTTTCTTGTACATGAATTGATCACCGTTTTCCATGAAAAAGACTTATCGTTTGGGTATATTGAGGGATTACACAACCGTGGAAAAAAAACCGTTTTTTTTTTCACTCAAAAATTTGTTATTCTTTTAAGGATACTTTAAGCCACTCCCCATTATGAAACTCCAAATATTTTAAAAATTACAACATTTAGAAGTGGGGGCAGCAGGGAACTAAGGTTGCATTCGGGCCAGGTAGCGGATTTGTCCCTTCCGAGGAATTTTTGAGGTAACAAAAGTGCAGTTATGCATTAGGATTCTAAGCTCAGTTTGCTTTATAACATCACAGTGTAAATATCGTTAACTGCGCATATTAGATCTATGACTGAAGATAAACCAAAACAAACTTGATTTTTAGCTGCTGCCGCGCCCTTTTTTCTTCTTTTGCATTTTTCTCGAAACCACGCCTTTCGAGAATCTGCTTTTAAAAGTCGTGTCAAAAGAAGAGTTGTCATCAATTTAGCTCATAAAGATATGAAATCATTTCTCAATAATTGTAAGACTGTAGTTTATAATCATTTGAAGTGTCTTTCGACTGATGAGGGGAACGTGAAAATTAATGGTATACTTTCATGCAAATTCACAATCATCAACTCAGATGAGGTCCAAAAAGAAATGAAGCATTTTACAACAAAAAACGAAGTGATTCTTGCAGCTACAAACTTGAGTGATTGGTTTGATCATTATATCATTGAGCATCTAGGAGTAAGACTAGAAAACTTCCAAGAGACGGGTTCTGGTTGGCCGTTGAGTGAAATAACAAATTGAGTGATCAACATCAACAGATTTGAACCTTTGACAGGTAGAGACTCACCATTCATCGAACTACCTGAGAACATTGACTATTGTGTATCTTCCCATAAATTCGCCGACGAAGAAGCTGTTCATTCGCATTATTAACATCCTTTGGTTTCATTCGAATTGTTCGATGCTTCATTATAAGATGATATAATATCGGGAAGTATATCCAACCATCTATATGATGCTTGGAAAGAAAACTTTTTCCACATTCTTTCTTTAAAGTTTGATTGAATCGTTCATAAATAGATGCTTTCAAATTACTATAAGTCGAATACATTTTGATAGTCAATTGTTGTATAAGATTCTGAAATTCTTTGTTATAAAATTCTTTTCCATGATCACCATGCAGCTTTTGTGATATACATCGATATAGAGTTCATAGCTTTTGTTACATCTGATCCATTCTTTGTTTTGATTGGTGTAGCCCACACGAATTTAGAGAAAATATCAATAACTGTCCGTATGAATTTATATCCCCCATTTTCTTTAGCATATGCTGACATATCGACCACATACCTTCCGATTATATCGTCCCGATACAACCCGACGTCGAGAATAATTCCGCCGCCCAAGTGTGTGAAGCTTCTCAATTAGAGCTTTTCTTACTGTCTCAACCCTTTCTTCTTTTCTTCAAGTTTTCAGATTCATTCTCATGATGATTATCAGTTGATGCTTTCGAATTTCTTTTGACACGCTTCACTCGTTTTCCGCTACTATTCGAAACTTCCAGTGTAGCAGTTATGTTATTATCTTCGTTTGGTTCAACTCATGCATAACAATCTCTGCCTAGAGTCTCTAATGTTTTCAGTTTCTCATCGATTGCTCGAATGGTTGTGAGGTTTTCTGCCGCGAGTTATTGTACTGACTCAGTCTTTTAATTTTCAATTACTCGCCTGAGGACTTTCATGGAAACTGCATCATGGTTTTCTAGCACATCAGCAATATTACATAATCGCTTCGAGACAAAATCTTTTTTTCTCTTGACCTATAATAATTTAAATAAAGGAATTGACAAAGATTTCACCCAACGCGGCTTGGGTCAGAAGCTGTCGGTACTCAAGGCAATTCAATTATTAATGGAAAGTTGGGCGCCAGTCAAATTTATCAAGATTGACAACTTGATAAATGACAATAATTTGAAATTAGAACACGAGATTTCGTTACTAGGAGTGGAGTCGACTTTGGAGACCCTGTAGAAAGCCAAAGAGAGCGTAAGACAAGGACGGAGAGCTACTTACAATGCTTCCGTGAAATAGTCTCTTCTGGCGTGGTCTGAGGCGATAGACAATTATACACACCGTCATTCGTCACCACTTGTATTTTAATGCCAATATGACACGAGCCTATACAAAATTTTCAGAATATATTAACTGATACAATGATTTAGTTCACCTGGAACACGGTAATAATTATGCGTATACGAAAAATTTGTAAGACGTACCGAAAGTTTGGCGGCCGGAACGAGGGTAACGTGTCTCGTATACCGACACGCTGGACACTTGTTGAACGCAGTCCCATCGGAAAATCGATATTCCGACGTAACTCCGTTGACGAAATATGGGCTGGGCCTCCTGATTGGCCAGCGATGACGTGACATTATTTTAGTCATACTGGCTTGGGGTTGTCAATAATTTCCCATTTGTAGGTTTTTGAGACTGACGTTGGGGGAATTTCTATTGACGGGTCACAGCTTAGTTTCCATATCAAATTGTCTGCCCGCTGTAAGCTTGAAGCCTCGGCCTGGAGGTCCTTGAACATTTGGTGACATAGATCCACCAGCATTCAAACGTCGTCCAAACATATCAACAGTCATTTAGTAACTGATATTCCACGATTTCCCACGAGGAGACGGGACGATGAAATTGACAAACTTTTCTCGACTGTGGCATTTCACTCCTCTTCTTGGATCAAAAAATTGTCTATCGAGATGTCTTGTCTTCACGATTTCTGTGAATGCTCTTTTATCACCATCTGTAATATACTTCACATGAGGATCTTTCTTGAATAATATTTCAAGAGGTCCTCGAATTTGATCATGTCTTTCATCATTAATTATAATTTTCTCCCTTTCCCATTTGACTTCCAACATGAGGACTGATTGCTTTCAATCAGTCACATTCAGAGGATCATGATGCCGAGTTCTATTTTAAATAAAGAGAAGCATGTGTCAGAACAAATCGCTATCGCAAGTGATGCTATTCATGAGAAACATAAATTGATGAAATTGGGGAGGCAAGACACAGAGAAAGCATCGAATGATGTTTTCAAACAAGTAGTTACACCATTATAAAAAATTATTGAGCAAACCACTCATGCTGGAAATCCTCATGTTGGAAATCAAATGGGAAAGGGAGAAAATTATAATTAATGATGAAAAATATGAGCAAATTCGAGGACTTCTTGAAATATTATTCAAGAAAGAATCGTGGGTGTGGTATATTTATGAAAAAATCCAACCCCTTTCTATAACGACCGTTATCCAGTTCTGTATCCTTATCGATCACAAGAAATTGTATTTATCAATATTCGAACGGGAGGAACATATGTCTCTGAATTGATTATAAGGTATATCCGTAGTAACATGATCTTCATAGATATGTAACCATAAGTTAGTATTGTCACGAACAAAATGTTTTGGGATGTGCGTATGTTTGACATAAGTAGAAGCAATCAATATTTTGGTGTCTCCCCATATAGAAAAAGGAACGCATATTATCTTGTTTTTCGCATGCAACATCCTCAAAGATGAAGATAGAATTTGGTTGCGCATTCTCTGGTTTTATTGTATTGGTAGCTTCCAGAACTTTTCTGAGAAACTCATATTTCGGTTGGTTCAGAGATTTAGAATGCACATACACATTTTCAAATCTTAATCCATTCGAAGGTGTGATTTGTGCCAATAATGCGTTGGTTTTTCCACAATGGGAAGATGCACAAATAATGGGACGTACTGTATTCGGCATTAATTTGCCATGACGTTTTTCTTTCAATTTATCATCTGCATTCTGTAGTACGTGATCTAAATTCAAGACTGGTATCTGACTTTCTGTTCTGCGAACTTCATCCTCGCTGAGTATTACTCCAATACTAAGATAATCACATATAAATAGTGGATACTATGAAAGTAACGAGACATAAGTGAATGACGCGAATGATACTCAACGTTACCTTGAAGAGACTAAACGTCACAATATATCAATGGAAGTAATTGCAATGGGTGATAGCCTCCACTTGAAGCCTTACAAAACAGACTTTATTTAAAACCAAAAAACTAATAAAGCTACCACACCGAGCTCTCAGTAATACTGATATTATAAATTTCTCTAAAATCCTGAAAATTCCCCATCTTCGGGGAGTTTATATGAGTAATGCTCGTCCTATAAATGGACCTCATACGAACGCATCAATTTAGATGATAGATATGGTCCTGGTACTCACTAGGTGGTATAAGAAACGAAACAAGCAGCTTGCCACTTCTAACGGTAGAAGATTAGTATATTATGCAACACGTGCGTAATATATTTTTTTACTCGTGGGAGGTTTGTAACACGAGCCGAAGGCGAGTTTTACAATCCCACGAGTCGAAAAATATATTACGCACGCGTTTCATACAAAATTTTATGTCATTGCGCCCGGAATCCGCGATTTAACCGAGCGAAGCGAGGTTAGAATCGCATGATTACGGGCACCGATGGCATAAATATTAGTATTACTTCACATGTTATTTTTTTTTTTTAATTTTATTTTGCCATCAATTTCATTGATGTTTGTCTTCCGAATGGAATACCTGTAATCTCTCAAAGTTTGAGATACAAAACTGAATATCTCCTAAACGAATTATCCAATCTCCCCCATCTTCAACACCGAATATTATGGTTCACGCTTACAACGAACTTTTTCAAAAAAGGTAAAAAATAAAATATCTCGAAAACCTTGTAGGAACACAAAGTATTTCAGGTGGAGATACTTTATTATCTTCGCCCAAGCATTGCGACTACATAATCTACAAAGAGCATGCAGTATTTTTTGTTTGCATTCCTATTATAATCTTCCTATTTTCGTAATTCTATACAAGCATGAATCATCAAGATCAAGATCATCAAGATCAAAATATGGGCAAGTACGTACTTGCATAATTAAACTTTCTATCTACTAGGATTCTGATAAATCATTTTAATAAATACATAAGTATATACAGTGATGGTGGAATTGGTGTTCTACAATGGGATTATTTTACAGAGTATGTAAGTAATTGGTAAAACATTATTTATATTTGTATGATGTGAATGTGATTCGTCATTGATTCAATTGTTGTTCAGGTGTGTTCTTAAGTTCAATAGTAGTTTGTCTCACATAAATACTACTGGGCCGATTAAGCCCAAATGAAATAAGAACCGTCCCTATCAAAGAACGGAAATGTTTTCAAGATTTCAAGTTGATACGTCCATTTTTGCGGAGGCTAGAGCGCGTACAACGATGTTTTGGAAAAAAAAACAGAAATGCGGAAATATCTCGAACACTTTATACCGACGACTATATAGGTTTTGACTGATCTAGATAGAGGCCATCGAGAGGAACATTTTAAAAGGACAAATAGTTCAAACGGCCGACTAGTTTTGAAAATATTTACAAAGAACGTTTGAAAAAGAAAAGGCTTTTTCTCGGGAACTACTAGACTGATCGAGGGCATTCTACTGCCAGAGTTAGTCCAAAGTAGGATCTATAATTTGACTAAATTTCATATTGTTTGGATTTTTTTTGTCCTCTTATTGTTGTATTTTCTAAAATTTAATTTTCAAAAATCGGCCAAAAGGGGGGAGGGGCATACAGACATCGTCGTCAAACTTCGTATTTTTACGTTTCAGACCATTCTGCATCATTTCCAATGAAAATTACAAAAAGTCAAAATTGAACGATTACAAAGCTTCCATTCGGAAGCAAAAATGAAAAATATTATTTCGATACTTTTAGAAATTTACAACCACCGATAGAATTGATAGATTATTTCGGTGTTGGTAGCATTGTTAAATATAATCACCAAAAATACCAAGAACATGATGCTATTATTTGTGGACATTTGTGTCTTCAATTTCTCAATGATAATTTATAAATACTGATGATATGTATAAATTAGTTCAGTTCGAAATCAACAACTATGGACGAATCTTGCACACTTATATTATCAGCAACGTTTTCGATCTTAGAGGCTCATTATCCCCCCCCCCC
>NW_011887867.1:10409-25610 GCF_000806365.1 Fopius arisanus
CCCCCCCCCCCCCCAATCGAGTTGGGGTCTAATCATCAACGCAGTATGAATCTTGTGGAATTGCTGACATTAAATTCAATTCCAAATATCGATGAGGGGAACAATAAATTCTATTATTCTGATGGAGAAAACGAATGTTGAATCACGATTGCTATAGATAGGTATCCAATAGATGATATCCAAAACTATTTAAGACAGACTTAGCAAAAAAGTGGTGCGACTATTGCTTTGAAAGCAATAATTATACCTTATGTAGCGAAGTCTAAAGTAGTCATGCAATAAATTTCATTCCTACGGATTCGGTTGGCCGGATACTGAGATTTGATAAGAAAATTTTACAAGCAGACAGAATTCATATATCAGATTTATCTGTAAAAATTCTCAAACTAATTCTTTACGTGTGGAGTGTAGCATCACAAGTGGTGTCTCTATGAATCGGAGAAAAGTGCACATAATTCATGAATTTTTCCTCACCGTACCACCAGAATATACGATTCTGGAAGTCTGGAGGAACCTTATTTATCTACCTATGGCTGTGCAAGCAATAAATCATCTCCAGCTGAAGTTGGTAGGTCAGGATAGCGAATTAGTGAACTTACACGGTGAAGCACTAACAATAAAACTTCATCTGAAGCGAAAATAACGGGTAGTGTGTTCAGAACCAAAATTGGAAAGAATTATTAAAGGACGTTATCAAATTGCTGAGCTCACAGTCAGCACCGGATTAGCAAACAGTTGACACATCAGAATATTCAAGTCCTTCGAAGCTTAAATTTGAAGCCGATAGTGCGAAAAATATAAAATCATGGGAGATATGTTAAGAATCCAAAAATCTGCTGAATTTTATGAGACTATTTCTTATTATGAAATGCATGCTCATCAACCATTCGCTTCATCATCATTCGATAAAAATGACGAAATTTCGACAACAGTGCAGCATCAGGATTTATGCCTTTTACCTAGTAAAAGTCATCTTCACATTTACGGCCGATTAACCAAAGAAAACGGTACAGCCCCCGTTGAAAGAACCCAATTGGTGAGCAACGCTGTCTGTCATTTATTTAAGGATATTCGATATGAGCTAAATGGTATCGAAATTGATCGTGCAATGAATGTTGGTTTAACAAGTCACATGAAGAATTACGTTTCATAAAGCCCCAACCAATGGTCATTGATGGAGAATGCTGGTTGGTTGAAAGACGATGGTATGGATAGTGGTAAGATGATCACAAATGTAAATGGATATTTCGATATTTCAACATCATTGAGTTTAATCCCTGGTTGTACTGAGGGTTATCAAAAGGTGATTGTAAATGCGAAACATGAACTTGTCCTCACAAGATATAAAACTGATCTTAATGCTGTTCTTCAACGGCCAATTCCAGTTGCAAATCGAATGGTTAAATCCCTATATAAAAATGCAAATCAAATGGTTAAGTCCCTATATAAAAATTTCTAATGAACGCAAGGTAAAATTGCTCAATTTTATTGCGAAGAATATGCCTATTGGAATAGCATTCCGACCTTGGTAATTGTATGAATATCCTCTGCTTCCTGTAGCCCCAAAGCATGTTTGGGTGGGGGAAACATCAAATCCATTGCAGAAACCACGATACGTGATCCTTGAATATAGCCTTGAATAGATCCTTCCATACAGCACGTAAAACTCCAACGACTAATGCCAATTACTTCGATCATTGCAATATCCGCGAGGTAAAATTATTTTCAATTCGCAAAGTTATCCGTGTGGAAATTTGAGTCTTGATATTAATCATAATCAATACTCTACATTGTACAATATGTATGTGAACTTCCAACTCATTTTACGGCAAGGAGCTGTTATTAGATAGATCTGAATTCTTGGACAAGGCACCGTTGATTGTTATCGATTGCTCGCAACAAAACGAGTACCTAAAGAGTAGCCCCGTTGATATTCGTATTGAATTCGAGTAAGCTTCACCATTCCCACCCAATACATCAACCTACTGCCTCATCCTCCATGATCGAATTGTTGAATACAATCCTGTCGGAAATGGCGTCAAGAAGCTAATGTAAACAACCAAATTCTGAAATGATAAGTATGATGATGATGATAATGCTGATAGCATATGGATCAGATCCTGCACTACCTTCTGAAGTGCTGCGTATAATGATCTAGTTAATGCAGCAAGTTATGGTACAGTAGGTGATGTGGGGTATAAAATTAAATGAATACAATAATGTGAACTGAAAACAAATGATTAAAATAGATTTTCAAAAAAATTTTAGTTTGATTATTATCCTTATATAAAAAATACATGGATATCTCGAATTGACATTGAATATCGATAATCGTTCAACTGCGATAATCGAAAGCGACATCTCTACCATACAGCGCATCGTCACCTCATCACACTATACTATACACACATTTAATGGGGTCAACGTCCCGGCCGCTTGCGGCCGGGGCGGCGCTAGTAATTATATATACTATCCTTCTGTAAGCAGTACCATAGAATCGATGTCAAACGAGTGTGAAGAACAGTTTCTCTATATTGGCGTAGTAAGACAGGATTAAATATTTTTTCACACAAATTTATTCGATTCTTGAAACGATCACGGTCTCGAGTAAACTGCCCCCATGGACCTTGATGAGCGGATCGGTATGCATAATCTCAATGCAACATCAACTGTACTCGTCGTTTGGGGTTGGCACTGATTTTCTTCCTCTCCTCTCGTTGTTCACCCATATGTGTAGCAATTTTCTCCATTTTAGACTAAATCCACAATCCAATATGATTATGAGGACGCAAGAATATGTCATACTCAAAACTGAGAAGCTCAATCATCCCGTGCTTAGTTTGTAAATGGTCTTGACTTATCTGCAACGTGTGAGATAAATTCGCGCAAGGAGAAACTTTTGGTATTTGAACAGGGTTGACGCTGGAACACTGATCTGTGAAGTTCTTGCGGATGTGATGAATAAAGGGATCAATTGGTGGAAGTTCAGATGGTGCATGAAGTAATAGTTTGTTTTTAACACCACACGCATGCAGACAATATGGTGGAACGAAGTGCAACCATTGTATCTCGTCGATTGTCAATGGTGAATCATCATCAACCACCACATTCTTTATCTTCTCTCTCAGATTTTCACAGAATTTTTTTAGTTTTTGTAGTCCATCAATACTTTCAATGATGTGTGATAAATCATTAAACTGCTCTATACAATGAGACCAAGTAGATTTTCTTTAAGGGTGTCGCTGAGCTTTCAATGTCTCATAATTACTCCATAAGCATTCCAAATCAGCGGTAAGATATCCCGCAAACTGACGAGCATTTTCATCAAAATATTCATTTATTAAAACTTCATCAGTGCTGCTCTCCTCTGCACTTTTCAAATGATAAAGGTCGTGGCAACACATACCAGCAAATGTCTTTATGTTGTTCACTGATGCAACCCAAATAATGTGTTAATGACATCTTCTCTTTTTATAAAGCACTTCATCTGTGAGAATAATAGCAGATTTGCCCCCATTGTAAAACTAGGATAAACGAAATAACGGTAAGTTCCAGGACAATCATGAGTTGTGATGAACTGGACTCAAATTCAAAATGGCTGCAGATCACTTGAAACGAATGACTTATATAGCGCAGCCATCGGCCACTTTAAATAAATGTAATGATTCATGAAGAATTTTCGAGAACATTCGAGAATACTCGTTTATTTATTATTGTGTAAGTTGGGACTGGATATATAGGCAACCCCCACCACCAAAATGAGTGAGTCGTGACTGGAATTATTCTCTTGCAAGAATCCATTCACGATCAGACTGCCCTCGTTGCGTTGTTCATCGCGATCCCGATAGGTGGAATATTAAACAGTTTCTTTGCGATACACTCCCCTCACAATAACGAATTATTTCTAGAATGTTCTGTATAACATTATTTCACTAAACTAAATTACAACTATCTGGAGAATTAGACGAAACCCTCACTCTGCGGTAGCTGATGACTCAGTGATTACATAACCCCTAACAGTGTTTGCAATCGTAGCGCCATCTAACCATGGCTCATCAATGACGTCAGCCTTCCAGAATCTCCCTCGATTCTCGCGCCATTTAGTGGCGAGTTTGAGCTTTGATCCAGAGTCCCGTCTATCTATCTACTGTCAGTGGTGACGATATTCTCGTCAGCCACGTAGAGTGGAGTGCGAGTTGAATAAAAAAGGCGGACCTGCCAGAATTGGCGTAAAATTTCAGTTTTAAATTTTAAAGCTAAAATTAAAAAATTTCAATTTGTAATGAAAAACATTGCAGAATATATTTCTGAAATGGTTTTCGGCAATTATTAATGTCCTTTCAAATATTGGAACTCTAAATGTGAAAAATGAAAATATGCCACTGTCCATTTAGGAATATATTCCTGGAAATTCGATTGCAGTTTTTCATATTAGATTTTGAATTTTGCAAATTTTGCAACGTCAAAATGAAAAATGAATTCTTTTATTCATAACATGAGGAAATAAATGTTCACATTATTTCTCTGGTGCAACTTACCTTTTAACTTGTAATTTCGGTGGAAGAATAGCATTTGGGACTAGAAATTGTCGAAAATAATTAGAAATTTGAAATACAAAAACCTGAGTATATTTGTAATTAATTGTCTACCCTTGGCCAACATTATGCACTGTTGCGCTATAGAAATCACGAGAATGATATGATAGTGCACTATACAATATGTCTGATACCCTGGTAGATGAATAAAATAAAAAATGAGTAATTCAATTATTGCTTCCGAATGGAAACATTGCAATCGTTCGATTTTTCTATTCTTTACTTTTGCCTGGAAGTGGCGTAGAGCGGTCTGAAACGTAAAAATACAAAGTTTGAGGGCCAAGTGTATATGTGCAGATGGTCAACTGAGGGTCAATTTTTACAAACGAAGAAGAGTAGGGAGGTAAATTAATTCCCAAAAATCGGAAATTTCTCATTCGTAACTGCTAAGGCTTTCTCAGCCCTGTTCTCATCGTCAGCCCTTAATCTTATCTTATATTCATTTTTCCAACAACTATTTATCCACGAATTATTTGCTTTATTTGGTAAAATTATCGCTCCACCTCAGAATTGTGGACAATTGTTCTATTTTATTTGTTGAATTGCTGCAAATAGGGTCTGGACGCAAAATAATTGTCAATGGTAACTCTTCATGAAAGCATTGATAAACATTTTTTTGCCTGAGATTGGTGCCTATTTAGAGCGAAAAATTGATATTTATATTTCAAATTTATGGAAAATTGAAAATTCCCGATCGATCACACGACCGCCCACTGCCGGTATCGGTCGAACCAGGGCTCAAGGAGAGAGAAAAATCGAATTAGAGCAGGTAGTTTCGTTAAGTGGATGAGGCCCCTCTCTCAGCTCTTACTAACGAACATCGGGAGCCGCGTAAGCCGGATGAGCCCAGGTTGCCGCGCCCTGTGTTATACCATAATTACAATCGTTACAAGACCCAATTTGCGGTCAGGACGAAATGCGCTTTCAGTAATTAAATGTAAAAACATGATTTTTTTTCCATTTCTTTTTATGGAGGAGCGATCCCACATGTCGGAAATGCGGACTTACACAAGAAGATTCGCACCATCTAAGCAGTAGGTGTACTGATGTAGATGAGATCCGTGGGACGTTTCCAGGACTAATTGCATCAAACAAATATGTGTTGATAAGGATGGTATAGAGGGGCTATACGAGTTTGCTCCAACGGTCAACTAAGGGCACTTGCCGGAAGCTCATTAGCCACACATTTCCCGAACTCTTAACCATTTACTCCAGAACTCAAGACCGTTAACAGTCTAAAAAGCTAAGGCTATATCTTTATTTAATTATGAAGCCTCGGTTCGTACCAATACATTACTTTACATCAACTGATAAATTGACAGAACGTTACATGGGTATTTTTCTGATGATCCAGATAGCAGTGATTTTCAGGTGTTGGTCCGGAACAATTAACTCCAAAATAAAAAGGCAGCACTAATTCAATTCACATTTTTTATATATCGAGTGTGAAAGCGTGGATTAGCGTTAATGGTCATTATTTATGATTAATAATCACCGATGTAGTTAATGACTTAAGTTTTATTTAATATTTCAAAAGAACATTTTCCTTTTCAGTTAGTAGATTCCCCGACTACGCAACTGCAATATCTGGAATATACAATGTAATGACTTTCAGTTATTTTAATCCAGCGCCGCAGCGCCTGAGATAATTTCAATCAGCTCCCTAGTGATGACTGCTTGGCGAGTACGATTGAAGGTGAGGGTAAGTTTGTCAATCATTTCGCCAGCGTTCTTGCTGGCATTGTCCATGGCAGTCATTCTGCTGGATTGTTCGCTGCATGCACCTTCCTTCATGGAATAAAAGAGGAGAGAGGCAAGAGAAAATTCCATGTAGCTTTGAATCACACTCTCATCAAGAGAATCGTAAATGGACATTTTTGGGGCGGCGGTCACGGCTGCTTTATCGAAGAGAGGGAGCTGGTCCACTTTGTATGAGACTACCGACTTGAATTTATTATAGACGATACGTCCACCTCCAAATTCATACCTGGAAAGAATATAAAACATATTACTGACTACATTCCCCCACGCTCGGACATCCGTTGGGTCGACTAGAATATTGTGAGTGCTCCACATGTACTTAAAGTATGTCTCAGTTTTCATGTAACTTGGTATTCACATATAAACTATACGTGTGAATGAATGAATACTTCACTAAAGTAAATAAATCTTCGCTAACCATATTATTTTCTGCTCCATATCCCTCGGTCAACTACTAAGTACTTTTCGGAAGGCAATATTCTGATTTTGTCAAACTGTACACATATCCATTTTCAGATTTTTTGTTCGAATTTTTTTATCCTTAACTACAAAACTCACGTAAAGTTTTTAGTCACCGTCTTATTTTGCTCACGTATTATATATTATATAATAGCTTTTCCAGACTGGCACCTGAAGAACACCATTTTCATTAATTTTCATTTTTCAAAAGCGCGTTCCTCAGGCCCTGCATTTGGATGAATTTTGTTAAATTCAGGCTGTGGAAAACATATCACCCTTCCCCATATACTTGCCAATTTTGCATGTGCGGAGCGATGATCTGTTTTGCACGGTTAGGCCTAAAAATAACTATTTTTACAGAAATTAAAGATCATGATATAATATATCCCATCCTTTCCTCATATATAAAGAGAAGCATCGAGAGTCTCGAATTGTACTCGAATGGCATCTCGAAGAAGAATTGAACGACAATCGATTCAGCATAGTCGAAACTCACAGAAAATGTGACATGTGCGTTCTGAAGGTTAAAACAGTCACGAAACAGTAGCGCTGTTTTCCTTTTCAAAAAATATTCCCACCATTGATCTCTAATAGCTGGATAGACTATCGAGTATTCTCCTTGTGAGGTGATTTGAAAGTCAATCAACGCTTCCGAACAGTAGTCCGGGAGCTACAATTCTATTAAGTGCGCATGCTCAGCGCAGTTGTCAGTGGAAGGGGAGAAGCATGTTTACCAGGGTAGTTGGAAAGCTTCTGGGTAAATTTCCAAGAGATACAAATCATCAAAAATAGCAGGAAATGGGTCGTTAGAACTTTTAGTGTATTTTTTGATATGGGATCTGCATAGGAAAAGCGAACAGGAAATTAATATTCTTGGTTTTTTTTTTATTTTCGCAACTCGGAAATAAACTTATCTATTCACTTCAATTTGAGCGGATTATAATGAAAACTCCTCACTGGACAAGGAGAAAATATAATACTATTCATGATGACTGGATAATTTTTCAACTTTTGGAAAAAATTTAAAGTGTTTATTTTCTTCTACTTGAATTGTGAAAAGATTATATAGAATTTTGACATTTGAAGATGGGAATTTATTCAGTACATTTAACTAAATGTTGAAAAGTCAACTACTTCTTACAGTAGAGGAGGACGCAGTCGGCAACCACCAATCGTATTTTTGATTAAAAAAAAGAGTCATTAATAGCACATAAGTAATTCGAATTCGAGAATTATTCTATTGAAATAAAAAATCTGGGAATTTTTTGTCCAAGAAGAAACGAAATACTTCTGTCACCCGGACAGTTCTCAGAAATAACGAATGTGTCACGTAGTCTAAATCGTTATTGCGTCATTTTTCCAGCGTCATTTACTGCCCGCATCACCATCCCTTGAGTGACGCAGATACACAGTCAAGGGCACTGAAGTACTCGAGCGACTCTTAGCGGAGGCGCTGCTCATCCTACAGTACTGCCTCAATGTCGGTGTAGAGAGGTGTAGGCATAGTCTGTCCAGTTATATAGAAATCAGTGATTCTCATAGACTCATTAGTTCGATGATAATTTCAACAAGTTAATAACGAATGGCGGTTTTCATTAGTGATTGCCTCATGCTTTGTGTTATCAGAGATTATAAGGGAGATTGCTAAGGCTTATGGAAAGGCTTTGACAAGTGATTCATTGCGGCGGCTACGGAACTACGTCCAGAGAGCCCGTACGTGTAAGTAAAACAGGTGGCGAGCCCGTGAGTGTCGATAATTTTCAAAGGCGGGGAGTATGGATAAGACAGATCGCGACTCCCAGAGTGTAAATAATTCGAGGAAACGGTGACGTACGAAAACATCCGATATAAAAGGGAGTGGGGGTATGATGAAGAAACAACCGATGGACGGAATGAAAAATGAGTTCACTCTCACAAATTCGAAAAATTGTTAAACGAATTGGGGAAAAATGGTCTCGCAAATGTATATTCAAACGATTGGGAATCCTTTCAAACGTCGAGATTTATGGGTCCCTCGGAACTTTTTTTTTAACGATAACTTTTGTGTTAACAAATTCAAAAATGATTAAAAAAATTGGGGAAAAATTGTCTCGCGAATATATATTCACACGATCGGAAATCGTCTGAAACGTCGAGATTTATGGGTCCCTCAAAACCTTTTTTTTTTTGAACGGTTCTATTTTTGTTAACCAATGCAAAAATTATTTAACAAATTGGGGAAAAATTGTCTCGCTAATGTATACTCAAACGATTGGGAATCCTCTCAAACGTCGATATTTATGGGTCCCTCGGAACTTTTTTGTTTTAACTATACCTTTTTTGTTAACAAATTTGAAAAATTGTATCTTTGAAAAAAAAGGTCCTTAGGGAACAATCAATCTCGACATTTCAGCTGATTCCCAATTGTTGGAGTATATATTCACGAGAAATTTTTTCTCGAATTTGTTGAGAAAAAATATCGTTGAAAAAAAAAGTTCCGAGGGACCAATAAATCTCCACGTTTCAAACGATTCTCAATCGTTTGAGTATTCATTTGCGAGATAATTTTTCCCGAATTTGCTTAATAATTGTTGAATTTGTTAACAACAATGGAATCGTTGAAAAAAAAGGTTCCTCCGAGCCAATCAATCTCGATATTTCAGCTGTCAATATCTCCTATAATCTCTGGTGTTATATTTCATTAATACCAAGTGGCTGCCGCAACACGTGTATTTCTGTGAAAAATCACTTGGAAATACCAATGATATTTGTTTGGGATTATTGTCCAAATTTATAATTTTATCAATATTGAAATTTTTTCATTTTTCAATTAATCATCTTTATTATTATTTAAGAAAGAACCTACGATGATCTCGGAGCGATGTCGAATCAAACTCGAATGACAATCAATTTTTTGCACTTATCGAGATATCGAACTCGCTTATTTTTACAAGACAAGACAATCATAAAATATAAAGAATTTTTAAGCAGTATGTAATTAGCCGCAAATTATCAACAATTACAAAAACGAACTCATACAATCGATTGTAAATCGTTCGCAGGTGATTGTAAAAAAGGTCATAATGTTTAAGAGTGGATAGTTTTTTTATAAAAAATAAAAAACTTATGACCCATGTAGTTAGCCGCATTTTTTTTCTAATCACTCTTAAATGATTTTTTTTATTGTAATTGTTTGCAATTCGTTTGTAAATACTATATTCATTTGAATCAACGTTTAAGAGTCATTAGTCTGGAAATTATCAGCAATAAACGTGATTGCAAAATTGCGAGGAGGGGATAAGACTTTGCAAGTATGACGGCGCATGCGCAACTATTCAGAGGATTTTTCTGTTATACGCTCAAAAATAGATTAATGTCTTTCTCACTTTAATTTTGAAAGATTTCACTACGACTGTCTTTTAATTGAACATTGAGTGACACATCGAAACCATTGTACTTTTTGTAAGTACATTAATAATTATACTAACTTGTTCACTAATGGGTGACATTTGGAGAGCAATTATCGTTTGAGTAATCCCTGGTTATTCCCACCCAAGCTTACAGCTTATGCTGTGAATTTCATAAACCCAGTTAGGGTTGGGCAAAAACCTTGAATTCAATCCTTACGTTTTTTTGTTAAACAGAAGTGTTAAACCAATGTCTCATGACAAATGTTATGGGGTTCTGTCAGCCCATATTCTGCTTGGGTGGGAATAACCAGGGATTACTCGAACGATAATTGTTCTCCAAATATCACCCATTAGTGAACAAGTTATTATAATTATTAATGTACTTACAAACAGTACAATGGTTTCGATGTGTCACTCAATGTTCAATTAAAAGACAGTCGTAGTGAAATCTTTCAAAATTAAAGTGAGAAAGACATTAATCTATTTTTGAGCGTATAACAGAAAAATCCTCTGAATAGTTGCGCATGCGCCGTCATATTTGCAAAGTCTTATCCCCTGCACGCAATTTTGCAATCACGTTTATTGCTGATAATTTCCAGACTAATGACTCTTAAACGTCGATTCAAATGAATATAGTATTTACAAACGAATTGCAAACGATTACAATAAAAAAAATCATTTAAGAGTGATTAGAAAAAAAAATGCGGCTAACTACATGGGTCATAAGTTTTTTATTTTTTATAAAAAAACTATCTACTCTTAAACATTATGACCTTTTTTACAATCACCTGCGAACGATTTATCGATTGTAAGAGTTCGTTTTTGTAATTATTGATAATTTGCGGCTAATTACATACTGCTGAATTTTTAAGATGCAGGAATGAATTTTGCAACGTTACCATAATTCCCCGCATGGTGGCGCTGTTTTTTTCCGAGAGTGAAGGTAATATCATAAATTAAAAAATAAAATGAATGTTATGATTTACAATGTATGTTACTGTGTGGCATTTATACTACAAAATGAAACAAAAAACAAATCAATTATTGCATAATAATAAGCTTCCTAAGTATTGGTCAAGCCGTATGACAATTTGCATTCTAGGCGATTTCTATGAACGACCGTTGTCTTCATTACCAGTAATGCAGTGCGTTCCTCATCCTTTCCAACCCGCTGACGCAGGCGTCAAGAGTTTTGATTTATGAATTGAATGAAATGCACTTATGAAGACCTATTGCCTTAAGGGGGTCTTCTAGTCTAGAAATTTGAAAAAATTGATTTTTTTATTCATATATTTTCAAAGTTTAACTATTCAAGAATATTCCTACAAGAGGATTTCTCAAAATTTCATTTCTTTTCTGAGATATGGGTATTTTGCTGACCCGGCATCCAAACTGGTTCGGCCGTCAGTAATTGAACAAAAGACATTATGGATACTTTGTCTACCTGAATTTATATTTCTCAGTAAACCCCAGCAGGAAGGTCCGCTATATGAAGCAGGAATGGCTGATTAAAAATAAATAAATAAATAAATGTAGATCTAAAATAAAGTCTGAATAAATGTTAGTCTAAAATATCATTTCATGACTTGGACTGTGAAAAATTTTACGCGGAACTTTAGACGCATTTTTCTCGAAACTGTCCTTTTCAAAACGATACCCACGATTTCTCAGGTTTTACTGAACCGATTTACCTGAAATTTTTAGAGTCTTCTTCATAGACATGTCCATATCTGAAACTACCTACATCTCCAAAGTTTGATTTTTACTGCTTAAAAAACATTCGAAAGAGTAAAAAAAAGTGGTACAAAAATGTTTTTTCTTCAAACAGTCGCCATTTCATGAAAAAAATGTTTTCCCACTTTTCCATAGTTCCAGACATTGCGACATTATTGTAGATTAATAATCTTTTTTTTTTTGTTTTCAGATTGCTAGGAGGGTTGAAATCGTGGGTATGGTCACGTGTCAATTTTTGGAGGCCCCCGATTCATCAGCTGTTAATTTTTTTAATTTTCAACTTTTTTTTCTGTATTCTTGTAATGTTAATAAACAACTAATAAAAAATCAATAGTAAAAGTATTAATTGCCTATTTTTTATGACACTGCAAAAATTACCTGAAATTCATGTTTCTAGACTAGAAGACCCCCATAAAATCAACTAAGCCGACTAAAATCAACTCATGAACTCAAAATTAACTAAATCGGCTGAAAGCGAGCCAAAACGACATGAACTACGATGGAAATTGAAAAGTAAATCTCAAATATTGAGCACAGAAATGCAAAATTGGGGAATTATTTATTGAAATGGAACAAGTGTTGAACTGATTTGCGTTATTGTCTTCAATGTTAACATTCATCACGATGAGAACACTGATGAATGATGAATTTTCGACAAAAAAAAGGAAGAACAAGGGTTAAGAATGTAGAATAGAAAGAAGATAACGGAAAGGCGTCAACTAGGTTTTCTTTATATATAAAGGATATATATAAAGGAGAGCATAATAGCTACCGCTCAAAAATCGAATTGAAGAAAATTGATATCGAATGAAGGCAAGCTCCGGTACAATCAACGACAGATAACGTAGTTGAGATAATGAGCGTTAATTTGCAAGTCATATAATTCTAATTGGAGCTAAAATACAATATATTGAATAGGAGCCATGTGTAATTGCATGCATCGAGAGAAAATTATCTTCTTGAAAAAAAAAAGATAAATTGAAAAATATCATGGCGAAAGGCACTGTAGGAAAATGTAACGGTGAAAACTTAGCTTACGTTTCAGTAATTAAATATCCAAATATGATTTTTTTCCATTTCCTTATTTGGCTGTTAACAATAGGGCAAACATCCGCTCGTATTATTTCTCTATTTGAATGTCATTATGTTTTAACAGCTCACTCCTCATTATTGCAATAAAAAAACTGTTACGATCATATGCAGAATTTGGTCTTTATGACTATCCGACCGTGAAATTATTATGACCTCTTTCGAAATTTTTCACGACTAACAATAGTGTCTACTACTTTTTCAAAAAAAAAATTGTTTTCAACAAAAATTGAAAACCAATATAATATTAGCGACTATGAATTTCAGTAGCAACAGTTTTCAAAAACGACAGTAGGGACATACGAGGCATTCAAAATTGAACGCAATTGATTTTAACTTGAACCATCTCATAGTAGTTGAATTTCTTTTGCATCATTCTACACGATGAGAAATCTATTCTAACTTTTCTTCACTTTTTCCTTAAGAATTCGTTAAGGTTTAATAACATTTTACAGTGCATAACTGGCAGCCTTATTTCAAGAATTTTAAGAAATGTATGTTACCACAAATTGGTTTCACATCTATTTTACAAACATTGATGTGCAAATTAAATAACGCTAAGAAAAATTGCGCAAAAAATTGTAATTTTTCCTCAGCGTTATTTCCGTAGGTTGAATTCTTCAGAAAAAAATTTCTAGGTTTTCTTAGATAACAAATGACCAATCTTTGTCACTGAGCTTTGCACTCTAAATATACTTCATTTGGAGAATGGCTACAAGCCACAATACTGAATTTCGTGAAACAAAATTGTATTCAAAAATTAATGTCCACAGTTAGACACATTCATTGCTAACCCATAAAATTCTATAATTAACATTGAGTTCTCGGGAATGCAAGGAACAAATCACTTTCAAATTGCATTTCGTACCCTTTCCGATCGTCATCATTCTACTAGCGCCGCCCCGGTTGCTCCGCGGCCGGGACGTTGATGCCTTTTTATAGTGCCACTATGCGGTGACTGTTCCAATTATTTTCGATCATTTTCGAGTTCGACTTTCTTCAATTCGATACTCTCGCAGACGCCATTTTGATTTTGCATGCATTCCGTTATATATACGTTGATGCCTTTTTATTATGCTTTTTCTATTTCACTTTCTCCATTTCCGTCCTTTTTTCTGCAGAATTAATTATTCATCACCGTTGTTATGATGCTGAATGTTATGATTAATGACATAGATGCATGTCATTTGACCATTTGTTTAATTTGAAAATTTATCAATGACCGATTTCCCAATTCCGAATATGTGTGGTTAGTGACTAACATTCGACTCTCAATTCTAGTTATAATTTATGGTGGAATTCTCTACAGAATTCGACACAATGATCTTTTGTGAATAATTTTTTGTATTCGCCTTCCTTGCTCTTTACTTCTCTGTAAAAAGTTTTAATTATTTGTTTGGCCAAATTATTCCCGGAGTTCTGATGCTTTTTCACTGAAATTCCATATATTTTCTCCTCATTCATGATCTTCACTATTGCATTCAAAGATTCCATAAATCAGAAACTTTGACCCTCCATCTACAATCTAATCAAATTTTACATAAGATTACAAAATACTATTAATTTGGCTTCATGCCAGAAGAAAAATTTTTTTAGAATGGACGAAATTTTTTTTCTTCATTCTCATTTTAACCAATCAGATTGCAGTCATCACATCATTGATGCCTTTTCATTATACTTCCTCTCAGTTTTTTTTTTCATTTGGAACAAATTAATTATTCATCATCGTTCTCATTTTACGGAGGATCAGATTAATGAGAACTATCCATTTCGGTTCATTACCTATTCAACTTCAAAATTTCAATAAGTGATTTATTAATGGAGAATTGCTAGACTAACTAAATAAAATTTTTCAAATAATATTCAACTGAATTTAATTCAAAGGACACGTATTTCGAAATTTCGTATAATCTAAATTTCCTACTTTTGTTTTTTTCAATTTAATCGTTTTCTAAAATTGTTGAAAAAATCCGTGGAACACGAATATACTAAATTATTTGTCCATATTACTTCTCACGACTTCGAATCTGGGAATTGGTTTTACGTGCTTCCCAAACTCGAGCGCCAGACAATCACTAAGTTTTGTAAACATTAACTTTTATTCTTTGTTTTTCCATGAGTTCAAACCGAATGTCAAAGGCGCCTAGTCGAATTCTTAAGTTTTTGTGGTACTA
>NW_011887867.1:26745-74930 GCF_000806365.1 Fopius arisanus
AAAAAAAAAAAATTTCAATTATGTGGTGCTAATTACCGGGTGCCCGTTTCTTATCCATTGATGCGGTATTTATTTAATTTGGGTCAATGTTTGCCAACTACTCGGTCGAACAGTTTTTTTTTACTAATAACTGATAAACTATTTGTTTCAAAATTATGGAAATAGTTGTCTAAATGTTTCCAAATTATTTGCCATCGATTGAGATGGATTTTATTAAATTTGGGTCAATGTTCGCCAACCATACGGTCCCACATTTTTTTATTAATAACTAATAAACTATTTGTTTCCAAAGTATGGAAACGGTTTGTAAAATTTTTCCAAATTATTTCCCAATTATTCGATTCATTTTTTTTTTAAAATATGTACTTCGTTCGCTAACGCGACGGCATTTGTGACCACTGCTCGTGTGAATTCACCCTAAAAAAATGCACAGGGCCCATGAGCGTTGCGCCATGACACTTGTGGTGGGCGCCATGACAGTGCTCTGCTTTTTATATAGGATAGGATTTCCATGATCGATATATCGAGAATAGTTACAATCGATTATCTCCATGAAATCCGCCATGTTCGATTAATGGCCCATCTCTTTTATTATATAGGATATACCGTCATTATCTTTCAATATATTCCTTCCTAGAAGGAAAAACTTACCCAGAGTTCATGATCTCAGCCGCGACCTTAACAGCATCCCCAAAAGTTGGTGGTTTTCTTCCTACCTCAGAAGCCACGAAAAGAATATTATTCGGGAACAACCTCGACAGAATAGCTTTAGACTTCTCCCCAACACAGATGATCTTAGTGTTTTCCCTCAACTGTGAATCAGCGAGTAAGGAATCACGAATACTACGTGCAACACCGGTGTGGACAGCTCCGCAAAGGCCACGATCACTAGTGATGGCCACAATCAATTGTTTTGGTTCGCCTTCAGGTGCTGTGATCTCTGCTTGCTCATAAAACTGTTTTGTTCCCTCACCCAATGGTCTTGCCTGTCGCAGATCACGCTCCGCGTGATTGTACTTAGCTGCTGACACCATTTTCATGGACTGAGTGATTTTTTGGATGTTTTTTACTGATTTCAAACGCATTGAGATGGTCTTCAACGTTGCCATCCCCCTCTGCTGCTGGTGCTGCTGAGCTGCAGCAACCAGCGAATACAAGTTGCATGTTTGGCGCAGCATAATCAGTCCAGTATTACGACACTGTAAATTGAAAGTGTTAATTAATTATTGAAGTTCAAAGGATGCACATTGTCAGACATCTGAATTGATACAAATTATTCATTTCGTTGAAATGATTCAGTAAAACAACAAAGTTGAACCTGTCGCTAGAGGTAAGTCCCTTGCGGTGCACGTCTTTCATAAATTAAAAAAAAACTTTACAAATCATTAAAAACTCGGAGAGAAAAACAAGCTATAGATCGAGCCTATTTGGCAGGAGATACTTAACAATTACTTCATGCACTACTTTTTTTTCTCATTTTTAATTTATACCAATACAATTGGTAGTAAGGTTCCGAAAGAATTCGTAGCTATTCCGACAACGATTTTTTCGAAAAACAAAGAAACATGGCAATATATCTTAAATGAATCATTCGATCCAGCCCATTTTCGATAAAAAACATTCAGGCCATAAGAGAAAACCTCCCGAATTTCAAGTTGATGGGTTGATTTCCAAAAATCAGAGAACACATACAATTATTTTTTTTTAACAACAAAAATTGAAATAGCTCGAAAATTGAAAAGGATATGAAAAATAAAATCGATTAGATAGCTTCTGGAATATTGGCAAAAAATGTTTTAGAAACAATCATCGATATCTCGAAAACTACCCGACTAATCGGACTGAAATTTAGCACAGATCAAGCCCATATTAACTATTAACCTATCAACTACCATTTCAGATTGGTTTTATCAATTTACCCGTTTATTTTTCCCCTTTCCTAGAAGTTGACCATTATGTACCCACCCCACACATACACATACACCCTCACACTTCGTATTTTTACGTTTCTCTACTGTTGTATTTTTAAGTTGCTCTACATAATTCCCAGGTAAAATGAAACAATCGGGAAATCGAACAATTCCAATGCTTCCAATCGGAAGCAAAAAAATTACAAAGTAATAAGAATCTTACTGAAAAATTAATTTATTTCATCAATACGGAAGTCGATATGGAATATCGGATGTGCAATATGGGACGCTCTTGCCAAGTTTCCCAGAACAATCGTATAAGAAACTACAAACAGCAGCTTCATGAAGCGGGGCTCAAAGTCAGAAAAATCGACCGATTTTCGATGAAATTTGATTGTGACCGAAGTGTATTGGAATGTTCCTCGGAAAAGATCCTACGTGTTGCTCCCGACATAAACCTTTTTTTTTCTCCCGTTTGGGGGCGGAGAACATCATTGATACTGGTGGGCTTCACCACTATTACTGTACGTTAATACCTCCAAAAAATTTGAAATTTTGTCAGATAATAGATAAGAGTTGAGGCTAAGCCTGAACCCAGATTCAGCGCGGCCGATCGCGCCGTTTTTGAGAAATCTCTCAAAACTAAGCAGGATTTAAGCCATTTTTTTTTTAATTTTTCGCCATGATTGGATTTATTAGAATCAATCAAAAATTGGAAAGTGCACCCCGGAGGAAATAGTATATTTCCAGACTGTGGGGGTAGGGTTTTTCCAACCACACGAATAAAAAAGGATGTCTCCACAATTTTTTAAAATTTTTTTATTGAAGTTTTCGAGATGATGATTTTCGAAAAATTTTGAAATTTTGTAAATATTCCCATAACTATATGGAAAATGGACCAAATTGAACGTTTCTTCTTTTTAATTTTTGTTTTTGAACGCTGTATCTAACAAAAACATCAGAAAAATTATCAGGACTGTACTTCTATAAGATTTTCAAATTTCAAATTGAAATTCTTGATTTACAAAAAATCGGTACTGATCGATTTTCGCAACAATTTTTCGCAAACAAGTATTACCCATTCCGCAACTTTTCAGATTCACTTCGTGGTGAGATAACGGCGAGATCTATTTTTTTGTTTTGAATTTCGACCTTTCAGTTATTTGTCTAAAAAAATCAATATGGATCGTCTTTTGATATTTATTGGTGGCTTTCATTGTCAATTTCTTCTCAAAAAAACCATTCAATAAACTTCCCATATTCTACTGATACACAAATTATTCATATAGGTACTATATTCAAAAGAGTGTAACCTCAAAATTTTAACTGACAAAGAACCTCAAGGGAGTTTTCTTCAGCATATAAATATCATCTGAGATTTAAAACACATTAATAAAAAAAAGAGTACAGTAAAAAAATAACTGTCATGATCCATGTAATTATTAGACAGTTAGAAAATTTCACTAATTGTATTTTACCCAGAAGATGCATTTCACACTCCACTCACCTATGAACGGTAGAAAACGTAAAGATCGGACGTGTCATCAAACAAAATCGAATGAATAGAAATGTTTCACATCAAGATAAAAAAATATAGAACTCCGAAATAAGCTTTCGTAAAGATCTACCTAAAATACTTTTTACTACCTACATCTACCTACCACCACCCCATCGCCCCTCTCGATTTTATCGAGATCATTTCCGAAAAAGTAAAAAATGCAGATCCTGAAGTCTCATGGAAAAATGGATATGCAATTTCGGCAAACCTTTTATGTAATCAGATGGATAAACTTGATGAACATAAGGTTTAACACGAGTCAATACCTCGAAATAATGTACCCTTGATTTCACTCATTGTATTTGTGATTTCTCCTAGCTTTTTCGAATTCACTTAATGTCTCGATTATTTTCTTAAATAACTATCCTTGGTCTGTATCAAAGAAAAGGAGTCTAAACAATTGAAAACCAAATCAGCTTACCGTGGAATTTCAGTACTCAAGTCACAGACAATAGCCGAGAGGAGAGCTTCAAATATATATAGAGACCCAAGTCTCGGAGTTTTGGCACCCCATGATAGGAAGAATATCAAGTTGCGAAAGTGATGGCGCCACGAGCGATTGTGTGGGACAAAGAGGATTGACTAAAGTAAAGGCTCAGTTGGTGCCAGGTAGTTAGCACCACATAATTGAAAGTTCATTAGTTTTTTTATTTCGATCAATAATAGGACCTTTGTACATCATTGCAATACGATTAAAAAATTTTGTAGACCCTTCATTATTTTTTAATTAATTAAACAAAATAATGACCGGAAGTTAGCACCCCATCCCACTAATTTCCATTTGTAGACCGAAATAATATTAACCAATGGAAAACAAATCATTTGTAGATAATAAATACCTTAGTTTCATTCTTTTACACGTAATTATTCATTACATTTTAATTAATTTAAAAAAGGTCTATAGTGTTTACATTGGCGCATGCGCAGACACTCGTAGTTGCACCCAGTATGGTGTTTTCGGTTATTAGGGAGGAATTGGGAGTAGGACCATTGTATAACATTGTAATAGCAGAGATTATAGGGGAGATTGCCAGCGCCTGTACAAAACCTTCAACAGGCTCAGAGCCCGTACCTGTAAGTAAAGCAGATCGAGAGCCCGTACCTGTAAGTAAAACAGGTCGAGAGCCCGTGAGTGTCGATAATTCTCAGAGCCCGTCAGTATGGATAAGAGAGAGCGCGAGCCCCAGAGTGTAGATAATTCGGCACAGCGTGAAACCGAGAGTGTCGATCAAAGAGGATTGACGAAAGTAGAGGTTCAGTTCTCGGGGTTTGAGTGACCCCAGCGATAACGTAGTTGTACCCCACGGGAGTGAGGGCGCCACGAGCACTACGGGGGTGAAATAATTAAACAAATTCGGGAAAAATTGTCTCGCAAATGTATACTCAAACGATTGAGAATCGTCTGGAACGTGGAGATTTATTAGTCCCTCGGAACTTTTTTTTTAAAACCATATCTTCTTTGTTAACAAATTCAAAAATGATTAAAGAAATTCAGGAAAAAATGTCTCGCAAATGTATACTCAAACGATTGAGAATCGTCTGAAACGTCGAGATTTATGGGTCCCTCGGAACCCTTTCTTTTCAACGGCTCTATTTTTGTTAACAAATTCAAAAATGATTAAGCAAATTCGGGAAAAATTGTCTCGCAAATATATATTCAAACGATTTAGAATCGTCTGAAACGTGGAGATTTATTAGTTCCGAGGGACCCATAAATCTCCACGTTTCAGACGATTCTCAATCGTTTGAATATATATTTGCGAGACAATTTTTCCCGAATTTGTTTAATCATTTTTGAATTTGTTAACAAAAAAGATATCGTTTAAAAAAAAAAGTTCCGAGGCACTAATAAATCTCCACGTTCCAGACGATTCTCAATCGTTTGAGTATACATTTGCGAGACAATTTTTCCCGAATTTGTTTAATTATTTCACCCCAGTAGTGCTCGTGGCGCCCTCACTCCCGTGGGCTGCAACTACGTTATCGCTGGAGTCACTCAAACCCCGAGAACAGAGCCTCGACTTTCGTCAATCCTCTTTGGCCGGCACCGTACATTTGGAAGAAATATAATTTTTTAATTAACTTTTCAAACTTCTTTCTTCGTAAATATTTAGGTGGTAATTTGGTGAAATTTAAGAGAACATAATTAGAATTTGGGAGTAATTAATTTTTGTTTAATGGATTTTGCGTTTTTTACAATAATAACGAGCAGAAGTTATGATTGAACAATTCAAAAAGAAGTACAACCGATGGAGAATAATTTGGTGGTCAGTATAATCAAGTTCTCATAATTTAGGAGTTAATGGTTTTATGAATAAAAATTAAAAACGTACTTTTTTGCGCACACTATATAGTAAGGACACTTGCGCTCACGTAGTAGGCTTAAGGTAGAAGGGATTGATTTCATACTTATATTATTATTGGTTTGTCCGTTTTTCCTTAATAAATATTTAGGTGATATTTTGGTGGAATTTTGAAGAAAATAATTACCATTTAGCAGTCATTAGTTTCAATTAAATACTTAATTTAGTGAAGTATGGCAATTCTAAAAAAAATTATACCTTTTTTTTATAAATACGGGTTTGTTGAGGAATCATTTCGTGGTCATCATGATTCAGGTTTCAGAATTGAGGAGTTGATGATTTTTCATGAACAAAAAAAGTAATTTCCTGGCGTCTCACATACTGATTGCGTGCGCATGCGTGGCATAGGTCATAATTATCAACTTGAGTGGCTAATGTGATGTACATCAACTAGCAACTCTTGATTCTACGCATGTTCAACTTTTCGAATGTGTAGAGAAAAAAGATCGGAGTGTGTAATTGAGTCTTGCACCGTGTTCACATCTAAAAAACTAAACTCTTCTATATAATGAGCATACTTCTTCAACCGTGTCTCACCGATGATTCTTTGTAGTGTATGATATCCCGAATTATTGCAATATGAGGAAGTTAGATAGCAGGCAAGTTCACTCATCATAGTTTTGGACATTTTTATTTTCACCATATTTATGACATGTAATGATCGTTTTCTCTTTTATTTACACTCTAGAAGTACAGAACGATAAGAATGCAGAATATCATTATGAAAAAACCTCTATCAACGAAGTTTGGTGTCCTCGAAGGGAATATATTCCACGAGATCCAATCAGCATTTCGAACAATTTAAATGATTCCATTATTGATATTGAATTCAATTCATGGCAGACTTGTTTTACTTTCGTACAACGACGTCCATAATTAATTTGTTATTATAAAACCATCATTTCTGTAAATCTGTCAGATCATTCTTCCGGTTTTCATTGTATCTCATCGACATCCGGAGAAAAAATAAAAATTACCTAACACGGGTAATGAGATCAGAATAAAATTTTTATGAGACAAAAATAGATGTAGGTCAACGTTAAAAATTTCACATAAAAAATGCATTCGGCCTTCTCACATTTTCCATTCGGTTACCTTTAATACAGTTTCCACTTTGTATACAAATGGAAAATCTTCGAGAAACACGGCAAAGTCAAAAATTTCATCTTCAGTGCTTAGTTGACTCATTGGTCATTAATTGGTAGAATTAGTTACAATTAAGTGTCTACAGATTTTGGTAAAGACGAGTAGAGCTAAGATGATTAGAAAAGGACAAAAAACACAATTGGACATTCGCGTTGATTACAGCGCTAATACAGCTTGGAACAATAAAGTACAGTTTTAACACAAAACGACTGAACATGACTTCTGTCACACAATTCTTCATAATTCAATTTTTAAACATGACGTGAAAAACCAATCGGTTTTTAGATTATTGATTGATTGAACGAAAGTAATTATTCTAATACAGAAATATATGACTGATGCCACATAAAATAGGTTTAAACTCCTCATTATATGACATATGCCACGCATGCGCACGCAATCAAAATGTGAGACGCCAGGAAATTACTGGCTTTTTTTAATGAAAAATCATCACCTCCTAAATTCTGAAACCTGAATCATCATGACCACCAAATGATTCTTCATCAAACCCATATTCGTAAAAAAAAAATGTTATGATTTTTTTTTTCATTTCCATACTTTACTAAATTAATTATTTATTTGAAACCAATGACTCCTAGGGTGTAATTATTGTCTTCAAAATTTCACCAAAATACCACCCAAGTATTTATTAAGGAAAAAGTCGGAAAAAATCAATAATAATATAAGTATGAAATCAATTCCTCCTACCTTAAGCAGAGATAATAGGGGAGATCAGCAGCGCTTATGGCAAAGGTTCAACGTGTATTTTTCCTTGCGGCGGCTGCGGAACTAAAACAGAGACCGTACCCGTGAATAAGGCAGGCTACGAGGCCGAGAGTGTTGATAACGGCATCCGAGAGGTCGAGATAGAGTGGGTGGAAAGAAGGAGAGTAGGAGGCGAAAGTGGGGTATTTTCACGGGCGAAAAATAAGTGGGGAACATCAGAGGGCTGAGTAGACTCTGACTAATCCGTCCGCCAATTAAAAATCCATTTCTTCTGTCCTAATGAATATTATGAAATGGAACAAGCGGTACTCGATGGGAAATTAAATCGTCCATCCACCAACACCCATTTCATCCCTTAATCGCTTTAACAAAAAAATAAATACATCGATGAAAGTCACCCCGTCGAGGGGAACCCAGCGGTTTCCTAGCGCCGAGTGGTCTCCGCGAAATCCGTCCGCCGAGGAAAATTTCTTGTCGTGATGTGTGCGTTTTTAGGGGTTATGAAGTGACGAATGTTTTCATCAAACATAATTCATCGATTTCGTCCAAGAGAGTAAAAAGTAGAATTTTGTTTTAATCTGAAAAAAGACATTGTCAAGCATATAGTGCTAAAGAATCTTTCGCGATTCTAAAAAGCCGAATAGGACGCAAATTTTGTTCGGGGCGGTGGAGGAGTTATCTCCTCGCTCTCTCGCTCTCACACGCGCCTAATACTCCATCCGTCGATTCCCGGAATGGAGTATGTGTTTGTTGAGAACACATGAGAGAGAAAGAGAGAGTAAACAAACCCACCATGCGGTTTACCAGAGCGCTTTCATTTTCGTCAATGTTTTTCTTTTTTCCTTACAGAGATTAAGGGGTGAAATGGGTGTCAATGGCTGGAAGATTTCATTTCCCATCGAGTGTCGCTTGTTTCATCCCTCAATAATAATTAGGAGAGAAGAGATTAATATTTAATTAGCGGACGGATTAGTCGGAGACCACTCGGCGCTGGGAAACCGCTGGGTTCCCCTCGGCGGGGTGACTTTCATCAATGTATTTATTTTTTTGTTACAGCGATTAAGGGATGAAATGGGTGTTGGTGGATGGACGATTCAATTTCGAATCGAGTACCGCTTGTTCCATTCCATAATATTCATTAGGACAGAAGAAATGGATTTTTAATTGGCGGACGGATTAGTCAGAGTCTACTTAGCGCTTTGATGTTCCCCACTTATTTTTCGCCCGTGAAGATTCCCCACTTTCGCCTCCTACTCTCCTTCTTTCCACCCACTCTATCTCGACCTCTCGGATGCCGTTATCAACACTCTCGGCCTCGTAGCCTGCCTTATTCACGGGTACGGTCTCTGTTTTAGTTCCGCAGTCGCCGCAAGGAAATATTCATGTTGAACCTTTGCCATAAGCGCTGCTGATCTCCCCTATTATCTCTGCCTTAAGCCTACAACGCATGCGCAAGTGTTCTTACTATATAGTGCACGCAAAAAAAGTACCTTTTTAATTTTTATTAATAAAACCATTAACTCCTAAATTATGAGACCTTGATTATAATGACTACCAAATTATTCTCCATCGGTTGTAATTATTTTTGAATTGTTTAATCATAACTTCTGCTCATTGTTATTGTAAAAAAAGGAAAATCCATTAAACAAAAACTAATTACTCCGAAATTCGAATTATGTTCTCCGAAATTCCACCAAATTACTACCTAAAAATTTATGAAGAAAAAAGTTTAAAAAGTTAATTAAAAAATTATATTTTTTCTAAATGCATAGTGCCGTTTGCTGAAGCCTCTCCATAAGTTACAGCAATCTCCCTTGCAGTTTAACCTTATCCGAATGCCATTGTTCTTAGTTTAATGTATATATAATGATATAAAAAAAAATAACAACTTGTATCAATATGTGGGCTGATACAATACTTATCGTATTTATCAGCATTTGTACTGCATTGTTGGGTGAAGGTAGGAAATGTTATCTTGCATGAATTTTATCACCATCGTCTTTCAATTGACGAAATAGTGTATTATGTGTTAATGACGGTCATGGCATTTTTCCAGTGTGTGTAAAATATCAACTGCATGGTTCTATAAATAAACGACTAAACACTTAACTTTCCAGGTTTAACATGGTTAATGGTTTATAGAACAGAAAAATACCAGAAATTGAAAACAGAGGTCGAGAAACAAAGTAAAAAACGTAAGTACCCACCACAGCTGGGATATATGTGGGATTGAGTCAGAGAGAGCTTTTATACAGATAATAAGGTTAACGCAATATAAATATCTTCAACACTCCACAATTAGACGTGTATACACTTTTCAAGTCGTAGAATAAACGAAATAAGGAAGGCAGAAGGGGAGTGAACTCACAAAGAAGAGGGATAATGTGATCGATTATGATAGTATTAATAGTCCGAAGGGAGAGTTTTGCTTTTTTGGCAATGTTCGAAATACCAAGCGAAAAAGGAGTAAAAACTGTAGTTTTGATTATAATTGAGTTCGTTTTTCGCTTAATATTATATTGTATTATTAATTACCCCAATTCTCACTAACCAATTAAACAGGCCTTTATAGGTTTCAGTATTCATTCAATACTTCGTTCTTGGGTTATCCACTCGACTTTATATTTCATGCAAATGAATTCCAAACCTTACATACTTTAGTAGAAATTTAATATTTATTCAAATGGCAAATCCGTATTTAACATTCACTATTTAAAAATTTTTGCATTATTATTATACTGCGCGTTTAATTATATTGGAACGCACTTACCCAGTAATAAGTAGGAGCATAGAAAAGGTATTGCCAAATATGTCGATAATACGACTTTATTATATCGAAAATACCATCACGACTGCTCAATCCATCCCCAGAATTTTTGTAAATTAATAAATTTCGACTCAGGCAAAGAGATAATTTATTTGAATATCGTTCAACGAGTTTACCACATCAGACTCTTGTTGTTCCCTTTATATTTTGATCACGGGGAAGAGTAACCAGATTTTCCATCGTTGCTAAATTCCCGATTCTGTAACTATGGATTTTGCATAATTCAAATTTCGGACTTGTGCCATGTCTATCGGATGGCCAGGCCCTGTTTCCTCCACTCTGTGACTCTACGTTCCAATGAGTTACCGCCCGCGTGTCATTCCGTTTTAGAAATGACTGTACCTAAGGCGTTTTCCACTTTCGTTGTGGACTGCACGCAGGAAATAATATATTGCGCAGCAAGGGTGGAAAAGAGGACGGCTCGGTAATACACACGCGTGTTAGAATGTCCTGTTTCTCTTCCTCGGTACACATTGTTCTCTCCGTCATCACTACACGGCCACTTTCTTTATTCCCGTCACTTGGGAATTTAAATCGAACTTTCCGTGTAAATATGACGAAAACAAACTTTGAATATGTATAATGACCAAACACTCTTAACCCCTTTAATGTATAGCATGCTATTTTTTCCATTTCTTAATTTGTAGTGATTAAATATCAATTCATGACAAATAAATGTTTTTTAGTTGAAAAGCGGAAAGAAGCACATGGAGACTCTTTAGACAAACATCAGAAGAAGAAAATTGAACGAGAAGAGGAAAGATTAAAAAACAACAATCGTGATTTATCTTTGGTCAAAATGAAATCAATGTTTGCCATTGGTTTTGCTTTTACAGCTTTATTGAGTATGTTCAATAGTATATTTGATGGTAAAATTGTTGCAAAACTGCCATTCGTCCCGATTAGTTGGATTCAGGGTTTATCTCATAGGAGTTTATCTGGTGATGATTATACAGAGTGTTCTTTCATATTTTTGTATATTCTCTGCACCATGAGCATACGCCAGGTAAATCGCATATATATTCCGTCTGCTCTATTAACGACGTTGATAATATTAAAAAAACTTCTTTTACATTTTTAAAATTTTTCCAAAGAATATCCAAAAAATATTGGGATTTGCTCCTTCAAGAACGGCCAGTAAGCAGAGTGGAAGTATCTTTGGACCCCCACCTCAGCAATTCAAGTGATAAATTAATTATTTCTGAGATTTTATAAGACAGAATAAAAAAATTAATAACCGAAAAACATCCAATTTATTCAATTTCACTGATCATGTTTGTTACAATAAAATTAAATTTTTAAATTATATGTACTTCCTGCATGGGTTCAAGTGATATAAGCCTATCAAAAGCTAATCTACTTAAATCGAGCGTTCTAAATTCTGAATAAACTACTAACTCGGCTATTGCCCGACCAACAGCCGGCGCCTGTTGAATGCCATGTCCACTAAATCCACAAGCGAAGTACATATTATCAAAGTAAGGATGTGGACCAATTATTCCATTTTCATCAAATTTGTTATAATCATAGTAACCAGCCCAGGATGACTCAATTTTCAAATTTTCGAAAGAGTTAACTCGATTTCCAAGTAAAGGCCAAATGTTTTTTTCGAAAAAAGCTTCATCAACGTCCAGATTATCAGTAGAGGGTTCGTCTGCATCGCAACTAGGTGAACGACCACATATGTAATGGTTGGCAAGACCTTCTCGCCTGAACCAAGTGCCAGAGGTATCTATTGTCATTGGAGTGTTTATCCCTGGACCTTCTGGTGCATGGAAATGATAGACGTATCGTTTTCTGCAAAATAGAAAATCATGTCAGAATTCAAATTTGGACTATAACTAAAATTGTTGGCCGCGGCCAGGAGATGAATTTTACAATATGCCCTAACAATGTCTGAACAATCAAGCACGATTTCAAAAAAATGGTTAATTCTTGCAGTATTTTTTAATTGCTTGAAATTTGTGAGGAAAATATCCAAGGAATTTTGTTTCATACACGAACGGTGACTGAACTGCATATGAGAACATTGTCTGATTCGTTTAAGTTGGGAAGATAAAGAAATAAATAAATGTTATGATATGGCTGAGAAGTTGAAGAAAAACCAATTAAAGATACTACAAATATGTAGAAAACAGTCATAAGGATGAAGTGATTCTCAAAGCAGTTTTTCAAGCTTTTCATCCTTATTACAAGCATAATAATAACGATTATCGGCTATGTAATGTCCCGTGACCGCTTTCTATTTTATTTTTTTTATTATTTTACAATTTCATTTTTGTAGCCAAGAGAAATTTAAAATACTTTTTTTTTATATTAATTATTTAATATTAATTATATTAATTATTAAATGAGGCGGTGAAAAGTAAAATGCAGTGCTGAGATCCGGCGGCCTGGTGTAGTGGTTAAGGCCGTTGCCTCACAACGGATTGGGCTCGCTATCTACCGATGGCGGCGCTGTCATCGCCATAAAAAGATGGACGACCGATGGTCTAAGCAGTATGTAATTAGCCGCAAATTATCAACAATTACAAAAACGAACTCATACAATCGATTGTAAATCGTTCGCAGGTGATTGTAAAAAAGGTCATAATGTTTAAGAGTGGATAGTTTTTTTATAAAAAATAAAAAACTTATGACCCATGTAGTTAGCCTCATTTTTTTTTCTAATCACTCTTAAATGATTTTTTTTATTGTAATTGTTTGCAATTCGTTCGTAAATACTATATTCATTTGAATCGACGTTTAAGAGTCATTAGTCTGGAAATTATCAGCAATAAACGTGATTGCAAAATTGCGTGGAGGGGATAAGATTTTGCAAGTATGACGGCGCATGCGCAACTATTCAGAGGATTTTTCTGTTATACGTTCAAAAATAGATTAATGTCTTTCTCACTTTAATTTTGAAAGATTTCACTACGGCTGTCTTTTGATTGAACATTGAGTGACACATCGAAACCATTGTACTTTTTGTAAGTACATTAATAATTATAATAACTTGTTCATTAATGGGTGACATTTGGAGAGCAATTATCGTTTGAGTAATCCCTGGTTATTCCCACCCAAGCTTACAGCTTATGCTGTGAATTTCATGAACCCAGTTAGGGTTGGGCAAAAACCTTGAATTCAATCCTTACGTTTTTTTGTTAAACAGAAGTGTTAAACCAATGTCTCATGACAAATGTTATGGGGTTCTGTCAGCCCATATTCTGCTTGGGTGGGAATAACCAGGGATTACTCGAACGATAATTGTTCTCCAAATATCACCCATTAGTGAACAAGTTATTATAATTATTAATGTACTTACAAAAAGTACAATGGTTTCGATGTGTCACTCAATGTTCAATTAAAAGACAGTCGTAGTGAAATCTTTCAAAATTAAAGTGAGAAAGACATTAATCTATTTTTGAGCGTATAACAGAAAAATCCTCTGAATAGTTGCGCATGCGCCGTCATACTTGCAAAGTCTTATCCCCTCCACGCAATTTTGCAATCACGTTTATTGCTGATAATTTCCAGACTAATGACTCTTAAACGTCGATTCAAATGAATATAGTATTTACAAACGAATTGCAAACGATTACAATAAAAAAAATCATTTAAGAGTGATTAGAAAAAAAATGCGGCTAACTACATGGGTCATAAGTTTTTTATTTTTTATAAAAAAACTATCTACTCTTAAACATTATGACCTTTTTTACAATCACCTGCGAACGATTTACAATCGATTGTATGAGTTTGTTTTTGTAATTGTTGATAATTTGCGGCTAATTACATACTGCTGATGGTCTATGCGTTCAAACTCATACAAACTAGCGACAGCAGGTCTGTCCATACCAGTTCGTTCCTTTAGTTATAATTCCAAATAACGATGTTGACACTATCGGTAGGAGAGATTTTCGAGTATGTTAATAGCACACCAACATCACAAAATATTAGAGAAGGCGAACGAGTGCTCAAATCGAAGAATTTGATTCTCTGCGGTGCATCGTCAAAAACCTCCCATCGCGTCATTTTATTTTGTTTATGTTTACAAACTAGTGGCTTGAGAGAGAAACCACATGAAGTTACGGGTACAATTAATATTGAGCCTACAACACAGTCAACATCAATCTCTCAGATGTCTTGCACCTGTAAAGCAGGGTTGGGACAAAGTTGTAAGCACATCGTTTCTGTCTTACTATACCGCACCCAGTACGTATGTTTTTCTCCATGGTGAAATTTGTTTTCATATTTTTTCCTTCTCACCACGTATTTAATGCTTTGCTAGAAATTATCTGATGACCTTGGAGTTTGTATCATGTACAGATAAGGAATGCACGTGGCGTAAATTAAAAGGGTCTGCTCTCGCACAATACAAACCCACAGCCTTTACTTCTATGTGTTGTTTTCCACAGAAAACAATCCCAAAGCTCTGTGAAAAAGACGAAACAACTGTGTGCATGGAGTTGTTGGAATGTGATGTAAATTCTGCCATGGCTAAGCATAAAAGACGCATGAGAAAAACTCCCATCCGTGTGCCTGTATCTAACGTTCTACCATTCAATAATGCAACCCTCAAAGTACTATTAACGAATGTTCACGAATCCCCCTCTCTCATTGCACTAGCACGAGTATCAGTGGAAGTGGCAGAATGCTGTATGCACGAATATCGCACTAATGTCAATACGACTGATGTATTGAAAATAGCTGAAGCCACTACCTCCAATCAATTACTTTGGAAGAAAGAAAGACAGTTTCGTATAACTGGTAGTCGATGCTATTCTCTTTACACCTATTCGAAGGATAATTGGGCTGAAAAAGCCTCTAATTACTTCTGGCCACGTGAATTTTCAAATAAGTTTGTCAAGCATGGATTAAAAATGGAACCTAGAGCAAGAATGTTATACCAAGAGTGGAAAAATTGTGATGTATTCTGTTGTGGACTCATAATTTCTCAGAATAATCCTTGGCTCGCTTATTCTCCTGACGGAATCGTAATGCAAGCCCAAAAGCCTTGTACGTTAATAGAGATAAAATGTCCATGGGATCTGCCAGATTTATTACCTGAAACTTTGTTAGAATGTTGTAATTATCTCATCTATAAGGATAAAAGGCTTCAGTTAAAACAAAAACATAGTTATTATGGTCAAGTACAATTTGGACTTGCATTACTGAATCTCAAAGCATGTGATTTTGTTATTTACTCCGATAAAGTTAATGGTATCGCGGTAATACCAGCAACTTACGATGAATCTTTCGCAACTAATTTGTTGACAAAATTGAAAAGTGTTTATTTTGAAAAAATGTTACATGTTATTTGTCAGAAAAATGAACATGACAATTGTTGTGTGAAAAAAATGAGAAAGTCATGAGGGAAAAATTAGTCGGTATAATAACTTGTCGAAATAAATATTTAGTTGTTGCATAGCACAATCATTGTTATCAGAGGCTTATTTATTGTCAATTAAATAACCAGATAATTTACATTAATTTATCGTCAGCAAAAAGAGGTGTACCTAAATTTGCGAGCCCTGCACATACAATTACAATGTCATTCACATAGTTTACCAGATTCCATGACAATTCATTTTTTAGCACATCGAATATTTCAATTCTTTGATTCATCCGTTCTACGTGCACACGTGCAGCGGCAATATTGCGGTTTAATATTGCTTCTTCCGTGGAAAATTGCTTTTTCCTTTCTAAAAACGCCGATCTGTATAATTGTATGCCAAATTTATCGCACAAATTTTCGATTCGAAATCCCTTATCAGCCATAACAGCATCGCCTGGTTGTAATCGACTGGTTATATTACTGGCTTCAAAGATTGCACCATCTGAAGAACGCCCTCCATATCCTTCACTCAAATATATTAAAAGTCCTGCAGGACTGACCACAGTCATAAATTTAGCAGTGAAATTACTTTTATATTGCGAATAGATTTTGAGACGGCATGCTAGACATTTAGGTTTCTGAATCTTGAATTCAGTACAATCCACTACGCACACTGTGTTTTCAAAATTCTCGAAGGCGAGAGGCATATTTCTGGTGATTTCTTCCTTGGGGACCCATCGAATTACACACCTTAGAATTGTCGACAGTTTTTGTAAAGTGTCTAAGAAAATAGCTCGACACGTTGATTCAGCCACACATCGCATAATGATTGTGAGGAAGGAAAATGTCAAGTCGTTTTTCAATTTCATCGTCGTTAAAATAATTCGGTCCCTTAACGGCATTTTATGAGGTCGTTTTTCTGGAAAAAACCTCATAATTAGTTGAACTAATTTATCGAGAATGCGATGATTTCTAATTCCACAGAGGACAGATAAATCATGATCTGTGGAAATCCTCGTGCTAAATGGCTCGTAAAAGTCTCCAGATTTCACCTGAATGCCAACATCAACAGACTTTTTTCTCCAAAATGACGCTAAATCCTCCGCTGATACTTGTACACTCGCATCACTATTTGGTGGATCATTTTCATCTGCGTATAGATGATCAGTGATTGTTCCTTCCAACGGTCCTTGTGGAGATAACATTTGACGACATATTTCATTGTCACAGACAACTGCCTCGACTGCATCGAATAACGAATACAAGTCACATTTAACTGCATGCTTTCCTCCATCGGTTTCGGTCACCTAAAAATTCAATCATCTTGAGGATTATTGAATTGAGAAGAGAATGTTGAAAGACATTTTCCGTTGGAAATCAGTTCATCTACAATACAGGTCTCTCTGGACATTTTTTTCTGCGGTCACTTGTTCCCAAGATAATTTACATAATTAACTCATTGGGACATATTCCACTCAACATGAAATTAGTCAATGAAAAAAAAAATAATGCTAAGCCGTAACCTCGAATTTTGACGTATTTCCCCGTCTCCCAGGAGATCTAGATTCGTTTGCGACTGGCGTTATATTGATATTTTCCTCTAAGGTAGCGATTCGTTGGAATGGTGACGTGCTACCCCTTAGAGAGGGTGATATGTACGCCTCTTTCAAGTTCTCCTGATTTTGCTGATCCTGGGCATCACATACTGGTAAATGTTGAGTCGGGACAGCATATTTTTTCAATCTCCGTCGGGACATTCCACACTCCAGAGCGAACTCTGAAAAATTGTGTCAAAGTCAAAGTCAAAGTGCATCTGTTTAACCACTTGAGACTAAAAACTCACCTGGGAACACAAAATCATCGAGTGAGAAATGTAAGCTACACACTCGCGAATTTTTCACAATTTTCTCCGGCTTCAATAATTTAATCCAAGTTTCTCGTACATCAATTTCGATTGCACTTTGGAGGTCATTCGGATCTATGAGTGAATATTTTCGATTTGGTTGTGGAATGACGTGAAAACTCAATTCTGGATGATTCACTGATGTACTGAAACATCCTCTGGCACAACATTTCTTCTGGAATATTTTCACTTTGCGTTGTACCGAATTATTTTCCAATGAGTACTCCATTTTTCGGAGCAACTGATCAAAGCAACTAAACAAATGGAGCGCACGTCAGATACCATCGAACGGCCATTTTTTTCAGTGTGGGCTATGTCCACTAGATATCGCATTCATTTATAGCGTCCCCAATAGGTTCCAGGTTCGATTCCTGGCCGGGTAGATTGGTGAGATCTAACCAGGTTCAAAGAAGGTCTTGATCAATCGCCACATAGTCTCCTCCGACTCGAAGCGATGTAAAATAAGCATTAAAAAAAAAAGCAGTGGTGAAATCACTGTGCTGAACAAGTCTTATCACCATGCTTGCGACGTTGAGCGAATCTTTTAAGTATCTAGAAAATTAACAGGCAATTATTTAGATCGAAATTTATTCTTCTTCTAAATAAAATTTTGAAAAGTACAGAAAAATGCTTATTGGTTAATTTCTACAATTGAACTTTGTTGGATATTTTTACTGAATTCCCTGCAATTTTAGAACTTAACAAATTCGAGTTTTTTTATACTTTTCAAAATTTTCTTTAGAAAGAGAATAAATTCTCTTGTATAAATAATTGCATATTAACTTTCTACTACCCGAAAACATCCGTTCAACGTCGTAGACGTGTTGATGCGACTTGCTTGGTGCAGTGATCGTACCACTGCATCTTACATTTCGGCCCCCCATTAAATAATTAATACGAGATCTACTGCGCACTCCGTGCGCCAAATTTGAATTTTGACTTCGGATTCCAGTTGACCAATAGGGAATCAGCCTTATGAGTTTCGACTCAGGCGAACTTCATTTACCTATCTCTGCTTTCATGATAAGGATATCAGGACTTACGTCGAAACAGCCTTTTAAAATTTAACCATCCATTCTCAGACAAGGACGGTATCACGTACATTTTTTTCATATTTTTAAAAACCTGCAAACCGGTTTCTTTTACAATTTTTATATTTGTTTTTTAAAAAAAGGATTTTAACTTGCACTTTACTATCAAAATGAAATTGTGGCGTGTATATATCACTTTTTTGCAATAAAAAAGTATTCCATTATTTTTCCCATACAACCAATATGTTCGAATGAAAGTTACCGTTCGACACGAACTGTGAGAAGGGCAAATAGTCAATAAAATAATAATCAAAGAACACAATCACTGATACTAAAACGAATTATATATTTTTTATAACACACTGATGTTACAAGTTAACTAAGTTCGTAGAAGATATTTTGGATAGGGGGACGCGGAAGTAGAAGATAAAACCCTTCACGATGAACTCTTTGAAGGAACTGATTTCTGGAAAGGTAAGGAAATTTGAGAAGGAAACTTTGAAAGGGGTAGGAATAAGTGAACTAATTGGCTGTTGGTGGGTTGCAAATTGAGAAAGCAATTTAACTGGAGGAATTATTGCTGAGGGGAAGAAGGTAGAAGGTAATAAGAAGGGCGAAGTGTGGAGGACGAGGCCCAAAGGGTCCGATTGAATTAGTAAGTCAGAGGGAAGGGTAGTGCTAGGTCTTGGTTTTTATGAGCGATCGTAATGGTGGACGTGAGGAAATTACGCGTTGAGGATTAGGCCAGTCGTAAAGCAATCCAGGGATTTTAGAAGTAAAAAGTAAAGAATGATTGAGGAAAATCTATGCATTTTGGTCACCAAATGTGAGCCATGAAAGTAAAGATTTAGTTTATGATTATTAAGAGACTAGGGCAATAATCATAAACTAAGGAAAGGTGTTGGAGGAAAATAAAGGAATTTGCGGACCTACGAGGACGGGAAAATTTTGAATGTGGGAAAATCCCAAGGAGAAATTCCCAAAGAATACAAGATTTACTTGGTTGCGCATTTTGCGTCAGAGCGCAATATTTATCGAGTTGCTATATTTGACGTTATGCTATAAACAACTACATATCCCGAAGCGCCTACGATTTTGTATTCTGTAGAACTTTGGAAGAAATAAAAAAAAATTTCCTTCCAGTTACATATGTTTTTGGACCTCTTCTACAGCATATCAGAAAAATCGACAAAAGTAGTGTTTGGCTATTTGAAATAGTGTGGAATGCCTCCTACTCAAATTTAATGTACACGTTGCGGACGCGCCGCCGGGCGGGAGTGAAAAAATGTAATTTTCACGTGTCTGGGGAGGAATTCTAGGCATTGTGTATTTGGAAGAAATCGATTTTTTTTTATTAATTTTTGAAAGTGTTCATTTCATAACAGTTTAGGTGGTAATTTGATGGAATTTAGGAAAACAATTAAAATTTAGAAGAAGAATAAAATTTTTAGTTTAAGTGATTTTTCATTTTTATCAATAATAATTAGCACAAGTTATTGTTAAAAAAATCAAAGGTAACGCAATGAATCGATAATAATTCGGTGGTAATCATAATCAAGGTTTCATAATTTAGGAGTTAATGGTTATATTAATAAAAATAATCGATCGGCATACACCCGTAGAGATATTTGTTTACGACCGCGTCGGCCGCCTTGGTAGTGGGGTAGCAAGGGTAGAAAAAAGGGGTTAAAATTCATGTGTGGATATGGAGGCTAAGCTTTTTTTTATTGTGGATACTTCAGAAACTTTGGTCCTTTATCTACAATCTAATCAAATTTTACTTAAGATTCCAAAATATTATTAATAGGGTTTCTTGTGAGACTAAAAATTCTTTTAGAATTGAGGACATTTTTTTTCTTAATTGTCATTTTATCCAATTAGACTACAGCCGCGGAATTATTGACGCCTTTCCATTATACATTTTTTAAATTTGGAACAAAATTAATTACTCATCATCGTTCTCACTTTACGAAAGGTCAGATTAATAAGAAACATCGTCTTGAAGTTTGCTGACAAAAAAGTTGAACAGGGCATATTTCATTAGGAAACGAAGCAATTGGTAAGTTTTTTTATCGTAGTAGGTAATACATAGACGGTTATCATGATTTGAAATCCTATTATTGCCGTATAACCTTGTGAAAACCAACAGCATGACATAATTTTTCGTTGGATAAAGTAAAATAGGAAAAATTTCGTATCACACCACTTGTTTTATAAAATTTCGTCGTGATGCTTATTCTTTTATTTTCATTTTAAAAAAATACGTTTCACAAACTTGAAGATCTTTTTGTGATGACCTGGTTTTTCGTCAGCAATGCTTTGTAAGGGTATTTTCCCCGGGTATTTCGCCCAGGAAAATGGTCCCTTATGACCAATGTCCATGCGTCTAAAAATGTCGGACGCCAGCCAGACCTTTACGGAAGGTCTGACGAAACCGGCCCTCGAGGCCTGTGCGGCTACCCGAGGGGCTTGTGCGCCGCTGGACATGCCACATGCCCAGGTAGCTTCAGTGTGATGAGGTAGAGTGGGTGTGGTCCACCCGGAGAAACCCCCAAAGCCTTCCCAGCCTTTCCAGGCCGGATGTCGCCATCACACGCGACTCTGAGCACACCGAGGAGTGCTTTTCCTCCCCCGGGAAGCCCTTGCGGGCCTTTTGGGGCTGTCCTCTTGCCCTGGGATATCCCTATCTAGAGCAACGTCATACTCGCCTGCGGCTTAGCGGAAGTCCCTGGGACACCAAGAGGCTGATCCGACCAAGGTGGATATCTACCCATCGACCTCACGACCACCCACACTACTGGTTTCCAGTTTCCCCGTTCAATCACTAGCCTCTGCCCCTGGCTACTCAAGATGGCGGCGCATGTCCGGTCGACAGTAGTCCTCTCGATTCCAGACCCACGGGCCACACACCATCACCTTTTTCGTCCAGGCACAGATCACTCCGGAAACACAATGGTCGTCACCACATACTCCGAAACGAGACATGATGTTGCACGGGAGATGCAGGAGCTCGTGATTTGCATCACTCGGACGAGGAAGTATCCCTTCCCGTTGCTAAGCTGGGGGTACCAGTCCTCTCACCTGGCCGTTGGTCCCTAGTCTAAGTCAGTAACGCTTCGGAGTTGCTCAGTTGGACGGCCTGTACGTCGGCCCCAATACTCCCTATCACATGCTGAGACAACTCCAAATATGCACAGTCTACGAACGTCCTCAGGGCCGACAGGGGTCGCAGTTTCCACCCAAACCGCTATGCCTTTGGCCCCTCATCGGAGGAAAGTCTAGCATGCTATCCATCCGAGGCCTTTTCGGCCTCCGCTAGATGGCTTTTACATCTCCACTGTCCAGCTAACAGGGTTCTTTTCATTAAATGAGGATTTCAACCCGTAACGAGAAAAATCTCGTTACAGCTTAGTTTGTCATTTATGCTCTGTTTTACTCTAATAAAAAAAACAGAGTCTATCTTTGAGTGATGTTGTCGAATATAGACTCAATATGATTTGAATTTTAGGTGATGACTAATATTTAACGTGACATGTTTTCAAAAAATGTCCATGCTTTCAATCATCCGGAAACAGTTAAAAGACAAGTTGCACATCGAATATTATCCCTGAAAATGAAGAAATGAAGAAAACAACCATTTTGTCGACTTGAATTTTGATTTCTCTTTACGTGAATTTTGTTTTTTTTTTCGCTTACAGAAATCGAATCAGTAATTCATATAATCTCTGTCTATATGATACGGCTCACTTATTCAGTGAATGGGGTTTAATCAGTTCGCTCACATACAATCTTTGCCTGAACCGACATCTGGACGATTTTCGAATTTACCCGGGACTCATCTTCTGATATGATCCTCTTTCCACCTAATTCAGGAATAACTGTTTTATTCAATCCACTAATCATATTGCAAATCATCATTGATCGGAATACCGAACGCAAAGGATTATATTACTACCCCTCTTTTCCATCATTGCAACGTCTTCTCCCAACAGAAACGGTTGTGATTTTCTCTTACTATTTATACATCTAATTGCATACGCAGTGATTTGAGTGCAAAACTAAACGAAAAGAAAGAATGAAATTCAATGATGATGAGGCAATCTAAGCAATTATGCACAATGCAAAGCGAAACTCATATCTAGAAAGAGACCCGACGGAGACAGCAATCTTTGGCAAAATATGTCAATATTTAAAAATTTGTAGATATCTTAGAAAAAAATTCCGAAATATTTAAATCTATTCGGGAAGTCAGTTGCCAACAGATTTCCTTAAATATTTCCTTAAAAGGAACAACAAACTTTATTTTGACGCAACCGGTTGCGTCGTCAGAAGGCCATGTCCAAAATCTAAAGGAGTGTATTATTATGCTGGTGTAGTCAATATTGCTGGCCAAATTTTTCCCCTCGTAGAATTCATTGCGAATGATCACACGACCATTTCGATCCGGGATTTTTGTACATTTATGAAGATTTATTAGGAGAAAAACGATATATTATGGCCTCCTTTCGCATCATTCGTTATGGACTGATCCTGCACAAGTATTACTGCTATGATGGCAGCGGGGAATAATTTAACAGTCTTGGAATACTTGAAATTAGTGTTTAATGAGGTTCAGAATCAGATTGCCTTACCACCTCATATTATTAGCCATTATGTGTGCTATGCCTACATCATGAAGATGGTTTCGAGGTGGCTCGCTCAGAAGAAAATTGACGATAAGAGGCATAAAATATATCTAGAGAGGATGGCAGTAACTGCCCACCGCGAGAATTTAACATTGATGACTAATCGAGTCGAAGCTTGTCTCACAATTTTGGAAGCAGACATTGCAACTGACATTCTGTGACCACTTCATAAAGGATCTTCTGGCCTACGCTCCTCTCTGATAAACTATAGCGACTCCACAGAAGAAGCCTTTCATCGACGGGCCAGTCGAAAATCATTTCAGCATTACGAAAGCCGAAACACAAAAAAAAGTCGAAGCCCTCCAGGTTCATCACATAATGTCATCACCAACATTTGTTAGCTGTTCATGGTCGATTGAATTGACCACCTGCGAAAGTCTCTGTTCAACATCCGCGGAAGAGAGTCGATGAATCTAACAATGAAAATTCCCAGGAGTTATGGAAAACGGGACCATCCCAAAGCAAAAAACGAAGGAGAACTTATCGACGAGGGACAATACTGAAGAAAGTCGTAGCGAAGCAGGTGCAAAGGGATTTAAAATTCAATAAGAATCATACAACATTAAAACCTGACTTATCGTTGTTCAAGTGGGACAAAATTCTTTTTTGTGGCTTCAAAGCTATTCACGATGGTACGAAGAATGTTATCATACTTACTGATGATTACATTACGTTATTCGACAAGGAATGGATTACGGACAATATTATCGATTATTGGGAAGCAGTATTAATGATATCCCAAAAAGAAGACGATACAGTTCACGTTTCGTGTGAGATGAGTGGATATTTAATGGAGGGAATCGGAGTGAATCGAGAACCAGTGCTTCCCAAATTTTAGAATCCCTTCCGTACTTCTTTGAATAACCACTCCAAAGTTATCCTCCCTTTCAGCGTCAAGATTAATCCTTGGACGATGCTGTATGTTGATGGTATAAAGTCTATAATTTATTACATTGATCCAGGTAGTAGTACAGCAAGAACGTTGATGAATGGACGTTCCAACAATTTCATTGAAGGTTATCGACAGATAAATCCACATTTCATTAGAAGATACCCTTCCGTAACATTGAGCAAAATGAATTGACGAATTATTGATTTACAGGTTTTCCCTACATCAACGATGGTCTCTGAAAATTCCGCCTCATCCTCGACAACGTGATGGATACAATTGCTGATTTTTCGTAATCCATTACAGTGAAGAAATTCTCGCGGGAAGATTTCTACACATTAGTCACTTCGATCCAGCCGAAAAACGTGGAGAAATGATATGGGGTATCTTGGTAAAGTCTGTTGATGTAAGTGAACTTTGTCTATACTGCGGAAGAGATGAATCGATGACGAGAGCTGGAACCTGGGTACAACGTGTGAAGTGTGAAAGGTGGGGTTTTATTTCCCAAAATGAGAATTTCTTTTTCTTCAGTTTCCATTAACCGAATGTATACTAGAGTTCTATAAAGATTTTGGGTAAATGTGGATATTGGGGGCCTCACCTATTTCTAGTAGAAAAAGCCAAAAAGACCGGGTTTTCGCACACAACCCGATCAAATACTGTTTTCCGAGGGTCGGAAAACGGATTACATTTGGAATTGGTGGTTGGTTCGTGTTTTTACGCTAGTTTTAAATGAAAAAATATCATAATGTAAGGTAGTATTACCACGTATACCTAACCCACTAGGATCTTGTATTTACCAGAATAATAACAAGAGGATTAAAGACTGACGTAACCAATAGTTATAACACACAGAGGTAATACAAGTGTACCAAAGTGAACAGTTTCGTGTATTCCAGTGGGCGGTGAACATGAGGCTCCTCGAACTTCATGATTTGTGTTCGAACGAACCGCGTCTTATCGAATATTTACGGAAACAAAACGTGTTGAAAAGTGAAGTGAAGTGCCCGAAATGGAAGACGGATATGAAATTCAGTTCAGATGCAGGATATCACTACCCGTAGCTGCAAGGTTCATAGGTTTATACCTACACATGAACCCTCCTCGACAAGAATTCCTTTGCAGTCAGCTGGACCTCAACAGAAAAACAGTTATTGATTGATCGAATTTTATTCGGAAGACTCTCATCGAATGGTGGGAAGACCACACTGAGATGTTGGGAGGCCCATGGAAGATTGTGGAAGTCGATGACTCAAAAATTGGCCATCGTAAATTCAACCGAAGCCGTGTGGTGGATGGAAGATGGGTGTTTGGTACAATAGAAAGAGAAAGTGGAGCTCTAGCTATCACCGTTGTGGAGAACAGGAGTGCTGCAACCCTGGTGCGAATTATAAAAGACTGGATTCTGCCCGGCACTACCATTGTATCAGACGGCTGGAAGGCATACCAAGAACTGGACCATGAGAGATTTAAACACTTAGTTGTTAACCACTCAATCAGTTTTGTGGATCCAAACAATGGAGCGCATACACAACACATTGAGAGAAAATGGAGAGACATAAAGAATATGATCCAGAGATATGGATTGAGAGAGGAACACTTCGATGGATGCCTTCGGGAATTCATGTTTAAACGACCGGTAGAATACAACGAAAGGTTTGATGAATCTTTTAGAACGGTGGCAAATCATTACCCCCCAAGCTCATTATCCAAAAACACCGACTGAAATTTATTGCACTCCCTTTATGCGGGATGGTAGATAAGTAGATTCTTGTGGAAAGGAGAATCGAAACTAAAGTGCAGGGCTGTACAGTGTCTGTACATAAATACAAATCTCTATAATGTAAAGATTCAAATAATTTAATATTATTGCCTTTAGGAGGAAAGGCGGAGAAGAACAGAGATGATCCCTCAGATAACAAAACTTGCTAGCCACACGAGTCAAGTCGCGAATTACAGGTGACACTAGGGGGGGAGACCAAGAATACGGCATATAACCACATGGACATAGTACAGCCTTCCAGAAATGAAAACAAACAGGACAGAGAGATAGGACACACCGACGATGTACATACAGAATATTATTTTAAAATAATTAATATCTCGCATTGTATACGTTTTGGACGTGAGAAAATTTAAGAGAACTATAACGGAACATGAATAACTGACTAAAAAATTTCAAGCAAATCGGGGGTGAGGCCCCTAATATACACATTTACCAGATTTTGAGCATTACTGCGCTTGAATATTCCATTTGTAAGATTAAAAAAAAAACGAATATTACAATGAGATTTTGTTAAATTAGAAATATGAGAAATTTTATTTTGTGTATGACTTTAGGCTAAGGCAATATATGCTTCGTTAACAGTTTTCACTGAGTTATTTGCTGATAATATCATTTCAAGTAACTACACGCACCTATCCATCACTGGTCACGATTCAAGTTTTCTAAAACCTGAAGAACAAAATACTAAATTTGTACATTACTCCATTCCCTAATGAAATATTCGCTGGCGAACTTTTTTGTCTGTAAACTTCAAGGCCATTGAGAACGATCCATCTTGGTTCATTACCTATTCAATTTTAACATTTCAATAGGTGATTTACGGTCGTTTTTTAAATTCATTAATTTTGCCGGAAACGAAAAAATACGAAATTTTAGCACCAGATATGTATTTGTGTACGAAAGGGTGTGTCAGTGATTTCGAAAAATGTTATAAGTTAAAATATAAAAATAACTCAAGCTGAAGCTTGGAGTCTAAAATGTCGCCACATAATATAGATATTGCTGTATAGAAGTCCTGGGCGCAATTTCAGCTCAATCAGTAAAGTAGTGAAGTAGTAAAGTAGTGTCCAAAATACACGTATTTCTTAAATACACTTGGACCTTCCGTGTCAAAAAACATCCTACCTTTAGGCCATTTTTTAGGTCGAAATCTTCTTTGGAATGATTCTGACACATTCGTGTATAGAAACTCTCGTTTTGTGTTATATTATCCTCTCTTTTCCTAAATACGATCTTTATTCAATATTATATTCATATAAATTTCACGTCGATACTCGGGCCCTCATTGCATGACTAATTTTTAGATGCGATTTTATCGCTTTCATTCGGAGACTTTCACCTAGTTTGTTTTTTGAAATTTTTGTTTTCGTTAAACGTTAATCGTTGTGAAATTGTGAAATATACTACTTGAACGCTCTTGCTACGCTCACCTCGCGCCGAAATATGCCATTTTGTTGACTTGTAAAAGAAAAAAGGCACAGTTCGCCACTTGTTAAACGTAAAATCACTCACAAAAAGCTATCATTCGGCACACAATTTTTTTTTTTAATGCTTATTTTACATCGCTTCGAGTGGGAGGAGACTATGTGGCGATTGATCAAGACTTTTTTGAACCTGGTTAGATCTCACCAGTCTATCCGGCCAGGAATCGAAACTGGAACCTATCCATTGTGAGGCAACGGCCCTAACCACTACGCCAGGCCACCGGACAATTCGGCACACAATGATACTTCTCCATTTTAACCTATCGGAGTGAAGGATTTCTGATTATGTAACGTTTTTATATCAAAGTGAGTTGGGAAGTTCGAAATTCGCTTATCAATTTTTCCCCTTTGTTTATTCCATCACATTTTGCTGATGTTCGAAACACATGATTTTTTTCTCCTTTATACGAAAAATTTCACAAATATTAACCTTTATTCTCAATTTTGTCATGAGTTCGAACCGAATGTCAAAGTCTCCTAGTCGAATTCTAGACTTTTTTTGCTACTAACGAATTATTAATAACAAGTGGATGCGATTACGGGCGGAATAACATTTTTCTGTAAAATTCCCGTCCTTCCGGTGAGAAAAATTCTTGGAATAGTTTTTTGTATTTGCAATGGTGTTACCAATATAAGTTCAGAAACAAATTATTTTCTAGTTTTTTTTTTAATTTTCAATAGTGTTCACTAGAAGTTGTTTTCGCATTTCCTATGATTACATAAGTTCCCTTTATAAGTTCATATCATGCATCAATGACTCATAATAAAAAACTGTATTGTGTGAACCGGATTTCTCGCTCACCAAATTTATTCAAGTGAAATAGAGTTAATAAGTCGATCTTTATTAGAAAAACCTCTCTATCAGGGGACCAACGTGAATGATCATTCCATTTCAACATTCTTCAATTCGATACTCTCGGAGCCGCCATTTTGATTTTTTGCGACTTTCATCAATTCGATTTTTGAGCGGCAGCCATAATGCTCTCCTTTTTATATAAGTGTTAAAACTCATTTTTTTGCTCTCGCGGTGAAGCGCTTGCTTTCATTTGTCTCATTTGAATTGGTTTTAGAACGTTTGTTTGACGCATAATAAGGAGTGAAAATTATAGTATGGCCAACGTGCGTTCCATTTAGTGCTCTAACATTATCTAATTAATTACAAATTGAAATAAAACTTGAAGAGAAAAAAGTTAGCATCGATTTATCATCAATTCGGTACTTAACATGAATTTCAGCTCTCAAAGTAGAGAATTTATAAGGAGCTGCGTAGTATAAGGACTCTGCTTCAAATTAGGTGAGCTGCTTATTTTTTTTAATTGGACAGAAGGGCGTGGGGCAGCCATACTGTAATTCCGACTTGGACTTATTATTTATAATACGATTATTTAACATATTTATCATATTTTATTACATAATCGTATTATTCATAATTATTTATAATACGATTTTATTATGTCAAAAATACGATCACGACTGCCCAATCCATTCCCAGACGTTTTGTGAATCTAATACATTTTGACTCGGGCAAAGAGATAATCTATGCAAATATCATTCAACGAGTTTCCCACACCATTCTCATTGCTCCCTTTATATTCAGACCACGGGATGGAATAACAACCATATTTTTTTAATATCGTTCATTTTCACGAACAAACTTTTCCATCTTTGCTGAATTCCCATTTCCTCATTTATGGATTTAGTACTATTTAAATTTCCGCCTTGCGCCATGTCTCTCGAATGGCAGTGCGTCTATTTCTTTCACTCCATGACTTTACTCTTCGATGATTTACTACCTGTGTGTCATTCGATTTTTTTCTTTCCTTCCCTTATTATGCGCCGAAAAAACGTTCCTAACTTTTCTAAATTTTCCTAAATTTTTAATTTAATTAATTTAAACTTCAAAATTATTCGGAATCTAATCATATTTGACTTGTGCAAAGAGGTAATCTATCCAAATATTATTCAACATGTTTGTTCCAACAGATCCTTATTGGTTCCTCTATTATTAACTTCGCTTGATGGAGTGAAGAGTTTTTCAAGTATTCATCATTTCCCACAAACAAATTTTGCCACTTAATCACTCAATTGCTAACTCATTGGCTATGGATTTCATACTATTCAAATTTTGGATTAACGTCATGTCTTTCTAGGGGACATGCGTTCATTCTGGCGGTTCTATGACTTTACATTTTTGGGAGTTACCTCGTGCTGGCTAAAAGATTTTGGGCAACTGTACCTGTGCCAAAAACTCATTGTCGATAATTTTTCCCTTTTTCATCACAGTTAACATTTTTGCTTATTCGTTCAGGTCACTCAATGTTGGCCAAAAATTTAAAAGTTACCTATTTAAATTTCTAGTTCAGGTTTACCAAACCATTCTGGATGTTTTTTATTTAGTTGGATGGGTTTCCGTCACCTGATGGTCACCTTTTTATCCGGTAACAATTAGTGTGGGAGATATGACATTTAATACACAGGTCTGCACGTTATCCAAGGCTACGGCTGAAGACACTACACGTTAGCACATTTAAAGACAGTGGACACACAGAAAGATGGATTTATCTAATAGTCCTGAGCACTTCACTAAAACTCTGAATTCACCTCTCCCGAGCATATACCCTCGCTGAATGAACACCACGAGTAGCCCCCTGATACTCAACATATCTAGCTTATAAAGTACGGTCATTCTGCTACCGTTATCGCCACTACGCGGCGCTCAGTATCATCTGTTTGGGATTTGCGCGCGTTGGGGCTACTCGTTTAATCGAAGGAATACAGTCCGATATATACAGAGAAGGAAAGTCACAGAAATTAAGTTTAAAGGGTCAAAAAGGTCAAGACAGAAAGATGAGAGATAGGAAAAATGAAATATAAATGGACAATTGTTAACGGTCAAGTAGCAAGAATCAAGTATTCGAAGTGAAATTTTGTGAATTCGATGAATTCCTAGCCTCAAACTACATGAGCAGTGTTTGTTTTCAAGGTTTTCAAGTTCGATTGTACATAATCATTTAAGGTGACATATGGTTAATCATGCCAACGTGCATCATTAAGAAGTGTAAGTCGAATTCCTCGAAGCCAAAGACATCAAAAGATGAAGAATGTCACTTATTTGGTATTCCCAAAGGGCTGATTGGTACGTGGAAAAAAGCCATAGGACGTGAAGATGATAAGAAAGTTTGTTATGGCCAGTATGTGTGCCATAAGCATTTTCTTCCAGAAGAAATTTTATGGGAATCCAAAATTTACAGTCCTGATGGAAGACGGCTACTGGGAGTGGTAAATATTCTGCCATTGAACTTTCTTAGCCCTAGACAATTTTCTGATGCTGAATACTTATTTTTGTTTTTCTTATCAATCTTCAGTCTTAACTGAAAAAACCTCGACTAGAACCTGGAGCAATACCCTCGATATTTTCGACGACAGAGACTGCAAACAGTGAAACTAGAACTTACTCCTTCCATACTCCTCCAACATCACCTGAGCAAGACTCAGCGGGGTCAGACTGTGGGAATGGGTCAAACATAGAAAATTTGAAATCAAAGACAAGTCATCATGCGATTGATTCTTCCTGTTACCCGAGTGATATTGAGAAACGAGATGAATTTACTGCCGAAGATAACAGTTCTGGAAACGTTCTTCCACCTTTGGTATTCTCAGAATTATCAACCTAAGAAATTACTTGTCCCTTCGGATGGTTCAAAGGAGTTAAAGTTTTTGAGGAGTTCACCACTCTCCATTTTTTTACTACAGCATACGTTCAAGGAGAACGAGGACTTAGTTCGATTGTATTAAAAGAACTTATTGTAAGGGATGACGGAAATAGTATGCTCTTTTACAAAGAACATCTTGAAACAGTTCCACAATTACAGGAACTCGTTTCATCAATCGCTGATTGTCAATTGTGCCAGGGGTCTCCACTCCAAGAAAAATTGAACCAAGCTAACTGCAGGATCGCGTACAAGGACAATAGTGAAACTTGGCGTCATTTGAAATGCCCTCTCTGGCTCGACGTAAAGAATAATTCGAGTTTTTGTAATTTTTGCCAACGAATTAAAAAGACCGTGACCGTAAACGATTGGCCAGCGAGGAAGAAAGGCACTATTAAAAGAGTTCGCGTAATTTGTCTCCCAGAAAAAGGGGCACCAGTGGACACGTTACGAAAACGTTTGTATATTGCTCATCAAGCGAGAAAACGTGTAGATAGAAGAATGAAGGAATTGCAAGAAGAAATCGACGATAATCAAAGGAAACTTCAGCAAGTTGATGAATCCCTTTTGGATCAACTCAAATTGGAAGGAAACATGTCGGACAATGAAGCGCTGGGTGTAACCGCAATATTGAAAGCTGCGAAAGTAAATAATCCAAAAGGGCGGCGATATGCGGAGCCATGGATCTTACTATGTATGTTGTTGCACATGCGATCTCCAAAAGCCTACCATCTTATTCATAGTACCAAGATATTACCAGTTCCACACGTTCGCACAATACGCAGATAATACAAAGTTGCTGATGAGATTAGTATTTTTGAAGAATTATAATTCAGAAAACTCATAGTCAGTGGTAAAATTTTTTTATCCCTCTCAGATATCTGTCCAGAATCACTGCTTCCTGTGGGTTCGATCCGAAATTCTTTGAGGTTTTAGCAATTTCGCTGGCAAAACAAGAGGAATAGACATGGCATTTTACTCCTTGATGAGATGGCAACTCGAAAAAGTGTGAGCGTTAACACCCAAACTCTCACGTTCACAGGCTTAACAGATTTTGGGGAGGAACATGTATCCGAAGTGGATTTTTCCCAGAAAGCGGATCATGCACTGGTGCTCATGTTCTAACCCTTAACGGACAAATATACCCAGCCGATTGCTGCTTTCGCATCTAATGGTACAGTTCAGGGACTGTGCTAGCACAACTCATTCTCAAAGCCATTGCTTTGATGGAGAAAGCTGGTGTGAAGATTCATGGAATAATCACGGATGGCGCGAGTACCAACATAATATTCTGGACAGAAGTAGATGTGTCTGGCAAGAAAGAAGGAATGCAGAATTACTAATTAGAATTGAACTGAATGCAGAATTATTAATTAGAATTGAACATCCTACAGATAAGACACGCAAGGTTTTTGCATTCTCTCACACCCAACATCTCATCAAGACCGTCCGCAATCGACTACACAATAAGAAAGTTTTACAGGCGAGTGGAAAATGATGCGAAACTGCTTTTTGAAAATGTTTCAGTAGTCATCCAGGAATCGTCGTTAATTTTATATCAATTCATTGTATTCAGATGGATCCTGCAAAGCCGGTAAGAAAGTGGGAACATTTCAAGGAATTACATGAGGCAGATAAAAGTTTCGCAGGTCCCAGTCAAATTGTGATCTGTCCTCGATTGACAATCAATAATCTCAACTCAATAGTTCAGCCAAGATGAGAGTACGGTACGCGATTCAGGTACATCATCTATCATTTGTATGCACAGTTTAAACTCGATTCAACTATATCAATAATGGCTCAATTTTCCCAGGTTTTTAGTAATTCTGTAGCGAAGGGGCTAGAAGTATTCCCACCGAGAGTGGAGAAATTAGCTGACTCGAAGAGTACTATATCTTTCTGTCGTTGGATCAATGACAGCGCGATATACGTCATCGGTACGGATTTCTGTTGCTAAGCCGAAATCAAAACAAAGTGTTGAGCTGTACAGAATGGACCGATATTAAAATAAATGTCAATCTCAAAGTAGCTTCGCTACATTTTTTTTTAAAGAATTCGTTTTTTTTTTCTAATTTTCTTCAATTAATTTCTTTACTTCAATCAATTGAATTTCTTGAGTAAATAATTTCGAGATCACTCGAATATCACAGTGTGGAATTCGTTCCTCGCCTCTGAAATTGAACCGACTTTTTCTATATTTTATTTACCACATCAGCTTCCAAATAAATAAAAACGTGATGGGAAGGAAAATTAAAAATTTCCCAGTTCTTAATTATTTCTCTGCTTTTCCTTTTTTCCACCTGTTTTCCTTTCCTTAAACACTACCCCCACTTCAGTTGATTTCAGCAGAGGAGAACGACATTTAAGACCTGGGTCGTGAAGGCCCATCATTCGATACTATGGGCTCTAGTGTACCCTTTGTGATGGACTAATGGAGGTCGAGAGCGACTTGCTGTCAGAGTAGAGGTTGCCCAGCACTGGCGTAAAGCATCTTGGGCCCGAAGGGGCAGCCGCCATAACCGGTATGGCTGGAACACTTTAGTCTAATTGAGGTAAGGAGTCAGAGTAGCTCCCAGAGCTGAGGCTGCCCACTTCTGGCCTGGATCAGGTATGGCCATAAACTCTAATTTGTAATCCAATAAACGTTATAACTGTTACGGGGTGATCTGTTTGCAAGGAAATTCAAGATTATAAAAACGAAATGATCGCTGACATAAACTAGACTCTTAGGATAATATGAATTGAAGAAGGAGTAAAATGTAATTATTAATTGATTTGATAGAAATTGAATTTGGAAAAAGATAGGTTAATGATAAATAAAGTGATAAAGTCAAGATTTCAATTAACATAACTCAATAGAGTCTATATTTTAATAAAAGAAAATGAAAATATTTGTGGTTACATATGGACTTACAGTAGACGCCCTGCTAATCCAAATGGGCTAGCTTGACGCTTGAAACGATGGCTATAAAATACAAAAATATAAGACAAAACAAAAATAATGAGCCTCGGAAGACTTCATTAAAAAAATAATTCCAAAAGTTTTTAACTTGACCCTCGGTTTCATAAGGAACATTTTATAAGAAACTCTACACATACGAGAAAACCGGATAACGATACGACCTGCCACTTCGTGTTTAGGATGCTAGCAGTTTTATTACTCACCCTGAGGGTATAATCTCAGATTAAGTGGAAGTAAAATTCGGGGACCAACAGCATTCGACGGAATTTCCCTCTGTTGAAATTGGTCCCAATGTTTCAGGGTTAAACCCCATCCCTTTCTACATGGAGATGTTGGGGTATAGGCGGATTTTCTATCCCTACGGCGAATAAGATTATTTCAGGAAATACTATCTTTCTTTTTATATTTTTGAAATTGAAAAATAAAAAAAATAATAATTTTAATTTCCAAAGAAAATATATTGCAGTAAAACCTAATTCGATCAAATGATTAATTTTATATTTTTACAGTTAATTGGAGAAAAATAATATTGGAATTTATCACCAAATAATTAACTCCGTAGGCAATGGATTGCAAAATATTTCAAGGTGAACAGATCCTTAACGTGATTAAAATCAGAAATGCAACTATTTCAGAATATTTTCAACACTGGGACAATAAAGTAAGTGATTTATTATTTCCTCATGAAAGTGGAACCGAATATGTGTTGGATTTAACGGCTGCCAGTTTTAGAGTTTTTTAAATCTAGAGTATATCCTGACTGTATCGTCACGTAGACGTGTGGGACCCTCCGGTGAGAGAGATAGGTGCGGAGGCGGGTACTAGAAGTGTATTCGGCGGAGCAAAGTCCGACTCATATCTATTTTTTTACGACCTTTCTTTCCCGGAAAATGTGATTTTTGAAATTGTTCTACATTACGTGGATGGGACGTAGTATATTTATTGTCGGTTCTAGACTTGAAAGGATAAATTCCACCAATAGTTTATAGGTATTCAAATATGAGAGTTTATTATTTTATTTATGTTATCTCACTGATTATTAAGATTACAACTAGCACATGTCGGAGCCCGCTTTGGATCTGACTTCTGCATACCCAACGGCTTCTTAAATACATAATTGTTTACGTGTTCTTTTAAGGTGGTTGTCGCGCGACAGTCTCTGTAAAAAGTTTATCCGCTGTAAAACGGGCCAGTTTAGAACACAATCTTTTAGCGGTATATAGTCTCACTTGATTGATTGCATTGTGCATGGATAGCTAAAGCATAACTATATATTTTCCATATTAACTATTTTCAATTATATAAATTTATGAATTTCCGATAATTATATTCCGTAAACCAAACGGTCAATCGATTTGATTTTTTTTTCTGTATTTCCTCCCACGATGTATATTCCACGTTTTTTTTTATTTCTGAAACTGTCGAGCCGTCGATTTTTAAAAAATTCTAATCGGCAAAACTCTATTTAAACACGTGTTAAATCACTCGAATTTCAAAAATTTATATCTCAAGTTCAAAACGGTCAATTGCAAACGGAAAAGGCTCATTTTGTTGTTAATTTTTCAAAGTATTCACCATAAAATTTTTTACGAAAACTGTCGAAAAAAAATTCTACGCGACAACAACCTTAACTAGTTTTTCTAACTGGCAAGGCATGGGGCGTCAAATGACGACCAGGTCATGACAGTGGGAGTCCCTTTCGCTACTGGAATGTCTCAAATTAAAAACAAACTCCGGAAGGAACACCAAGGGCGATGGAAGCAGATCACAACCTGTAGAAAATCCAAAGCCCTCATGCCAACCCTAAACAAGGAAAGGGCAGAAAAGCTACTCAGCATGAAAAGAGAGGAACTGAGCACCACAATCAGGCTCCTCACTGGACATGGTAGGTTTAGGGCACACTGCAAAAACATGGGCATCGAAAACGATGCCCGCTGCAGATTATGCCTCGAGGTAAACGAGGACAGCCTGCATATACTTTGTAGTTGCCCTGCACTGGCTACAACTAGGCTAAATTGCTGGGGAACCGCCTTCCCTAGCATCAACTACCTAGCAGACCTAGACGCCGGGAATCTACTAAAACTGGTGAGAAAAGCTGGCCTAGAATTATAGGGATCAGTAGGAGAACGGAGCCACAATAGCCCAGTAGGGGTTCGGTGGCAAGAGGGCAGCAAATGTCTATCCGTATTTTAACCATAACCATAAACATACGTGTTCTTTAGGCGGACGTCGAAAATTATAATAAAACAAATGGACTCATTTTTCCGCGGAGGTCACTTAATCATTTGAAATATGAGGGTCCGACTATGACAGGGTCCAGCAACCTTTAAGTAGCTGCAAGTTATCCTATCACTAGGGTTGGAGTAATCTCCAAATCTTAATGGCCATCCAATCAGCCAGCCTTTGTCTGTGAATAGGTCCCAATGGTAACGACATTCTTAGCAGCCGCGTAAGGTGGCGTGCGAGTAAATAAAAAATGACCGCTCCGCCAGCATTGGAAAGGATAACGACTATTTTTTGTATTTCAACTAGGAAAAAATTCGATATTTTTTCCTGTACTGTAACTTACTCATCCTACTGTAAGTTTGCACACCTCGGTTTCGCCTCGCACTGTAACCTCACAGTAATCAAAAATGTTCCTAACGGCTTAGTGACGCAATATGCTATTTTGTCACTTGGCTCCACTTAATCTCGTTCTTCAAAGGCCTCGGTCTGGTAAGTGTTACACATCTAGGTCTGCTCATAACTCGGTTAGTTGATTAAAAACAATGCATGTTATATGGGTTGAAAAGCATTTTCCTGACAAATTCAATGGAAATGCTGGCCATCGGCGCACATTATGATTAAATTCTGGATGGTTATGGAGATGTCTTTCGAGTCATCAACAAAGAAGGAGCGAAGGATTGTCGACAAAGTTTGAATGCTGCCGCCGTACCTTCAACTTGAAAATACCTTCTTGTAAAATCAGTTTTGAGAGCAATAGCTGTCATTGAGTATGACATATGTGAATCCTGTGCTTTTTTTAAATTTTATGATGGTTCTAATTAATTAATTTTTTGAGAGGACTATGATGAGCTGAAAAATGCCCTGAGCGATTACATATCTAAATATCACGGCAAAATATCACACGACAAAGATATCATTCGACAAAATGTCACCAGCCCAAAATATGGTAAAGAACAATAAACTATGTAAATAAAAGTTAAACCCTTAATGAACTTATCACACTGACCATTAATACTCTATGGGTTATCATGTTTACAACTCAGGAGCCCACTTCGAACAATAGTCGCGATCAGCTTTCGCCCCGTGAAAAATAAATCTATTGATTTCTTGCGATAACAGATATGCAAATGTAAATGTAATCCGAACGCGTAAAATTCTAACGTGTGATAATTTATTATTTCATAGCGGTTAGGTTAGGTTCGGTTAGTTGCGACCAACCTGGAAAGCTAAAAAGTACTGATATCTCAGAGAGACGCTTCATGGATCGATGGTATGTGCGCAGTGAAGTCTGACATAAGAACTTCTCAACCCCGTAAAGGGGAGAAATAACTAGAAAACTTACTGAGCTGAGTCCTTGGTCCGAGATCGAAGAGGTATGACTAGAGAGCAACGTCGTTGTGTCTCTTAGATCTTGAGGAGGAAAGGCAGCAGCCATGACAGTTTGTGATATTTAGGCCTCAATTTCGGAAAGACTGTCTTAGTCAGCGAGAAAACTGAGAGACGTTGAGCGAAGCGCTTACACGGAAAAGTCCAAGAAAAATTACTGTGTCGAGCACTACAATTGTGGTGCAAAATGCTAGAATACTAGAACTTCTTTGATTCACAAATAAAAATTACTATCAATATGTCAAATTTTCTTAGACATTCCGTAATTAATCATGTGTGGCTCCATAAAATTTACTAAACAGCACTTTGAACACAAAATTTGAAGGTCTATCTTTTTTTGTTTGAGTTTGAAAGAAAAATTGATAGAAATCCTTAAAAAATTCGTATCCAGATCGGTATTTTTTATTGTGCTCTCTTTTAATTTTTACTGTGCTAGACAGCATTTCCTCCAAACATTTTTTTAATCCAATATGATTGGTTAACGATGAATGAATTGAAAATTTAACAATGACAACTGTTGCAACGACTATGAATTTTTATTTGGCCGATAACGAAGTTTTGCTCGGCCGATGAAGAAATGTTACTGCATGGCATAGTGATTTTTCTCAGGACTATAGTTTACACCTAGATTGTAAGGCAGCACAGTAATTTTTATCGGAAGGACAATATAAAAATTCATAGATATTTCTCTCCGTGTAGAGACCCAGCCAGCGAGTTCAATGCTCAAGGCGAGCCTAGCACGAACTGCTGGTCAGTGTCTGTTGTGCGGGCCTTTATATAGCTCAAAACGGTAGAGTGGGGAAAGTACGTCGTGTGACGTGGTGCCTAGCACTCCCAACCAGGGGGATGAAACTATAGGTTTTGCGTGGCCACAAAAGTATCAAAGTCTGTTTGGTGACGTTATGCATCACACTAATGCTATATTGGTCTGTCCTGATAGGGGTGGGACTACGCGGGCTAGTGATTTAAAATGAATGCAGCCTTTTTTTCGACATGCTTTCGGTTTTTTCATTTCAATCACTTCTTACTTCTAATTAACATCATTCCTTTAAATTTAATCCTGTTGAAATATTATACTTGGAGACGTGAAGAGTAGGGAGATGGGATTATTTGCTCGAAACTTTCCAACGTAAGGCGAATAGGTAATAAGGATAATAGTAAGGCTATAGGGAGATGGGATTGCTTGCTCGAAACTTTCCAACGCAAGACTAGAGAAACTATCGGGTTGACTCGCTGTTAAACTCGGAAAGCTGGGAACACTGATAATTCGCGAATGAGTGAATGAACGGCAATTACTGGTCACTGAAGTGTGAAAGTTCGCAAAGGAGGTGCAAGGCGGAGAAAGTAAACCGAGATCATTGATCACTGAGCTTGATTGAATCGCACAAACAATCCATGAGAATTGTAAAGGCACAATTCCATGCTTACATCGAACAGTTGTACAGAGAATTCTGGTTAATATCATGCCATGTTATTTATCACTTTATGTGTCAGCACTTCATCCAATAAAGAATGATTTTTGCAGATTGGATCACCGGACTTTAGTCAGAGCAATCTTGTGGCTGTCCTCCATTCATTCAGCTCTCGTATGTCTTTTCGTGCTGTCAAAAACGGTCCTTCGTCCGGATTAATATCATATCCTGTTGTGCACGCAATCATTTTACAACTCTGCATTTTATTCACTAATGTCATTACCCACATGCCTCATGTTACGTCAGAACGTACAAAATTGTTGTTAAACACCATTGGAAATTATTGCTCCCAATGGGGTTTAACAACAATAAACAATTAATAAATAAATAATAATTAATAATTTAACTGAACAATAAGGAATCAACTTTTATAATTTCAGTACTTGTCTTACAAAAAATAAGACAAGCAAGAATTTAAAACATGAGAATACTAATATGAGCATTCTCATGTTAAACAATGATGTGATGAGTGACGATGCGTGTTTTCTTTATTTTTCACCTATTAATTAAAGTCAAATTCCAATTATTTTTTGAATTAAAATCAATCAACTTATTGTGATTCAATTGATAGAAATTCTTGATTGTTAATTATCGCGATTTCTCATTGTTTAACTATTTCCAGAAATCAACTAAATTTAATTGTTATTCAATTTTAACAAAACAAGAATCTCGAATAATTAATCATCGCGAATCCAATTATTTTTCAAAAATAAAATCTATCCATTTTTATTGTGATTCGATTGATAGAAATTCTTGATTATTAATTATCGCGATTGCCAAATAATTATCTATTTCCAAATCAACTAAATTTCATTTTTATTCAATTTACCGACGGTAGTGGCCGTGCGGTTGGAGTGCTAGATTGGCATGCCAACGATCCGGGTTCGATCCCGGGCACCGGCGGTCAAAATTTATAGGGCTCTAATCTCACAGGTTCACTGTCGAGCGGCAGTCCTGTCAAAAGGACGAGTGTACCAGTGGCAGATTTTTCCCCTCGAATGAGGTTCTTCCTTCCCTTCGGCAAATGCGGTACGGTGGTTTGGGGGGGGTGGGAAAGGAACAAATCGTAAAGACCCGAAAGGGTATACGAGAGGAAAATTTTTTTTTTTTTGTTATTCAATTTCATAAAATTCTTGAATAATTAATCATTACGATTCCATTTTCTTTCAAAGAAAATCTATCAATTTTCGTTGTGATTCGATTGATAAAAATTCCCGATTCTTAATCGTCGCGATTTTGAATTATTTAACCAATTTAAAAATCAATTGAAATTAATTGTTACTCAATTTAACAAAAATTCTTGAATAATTCATTATTACGATTCCCATTATTTTACAGATTAAAATCCATCAATTTTCATTGCGATTCGATTGATGAAAATTCTCGATTATTAATCATCGTGATTTTCAATTATTTAATCATTTTCAAAACCGACTAAATTTAATTGTTATTTAATTTTTAACCAAATTTCGAATAATTAATCATTGCGATTCCGATTATTTTACGAAATAAAATCCATCACTTTTAATTATGAGTCGATTGATAAAATTTGTTGATTATTAGTCATCGTGATTTTGATTAATTAACAATTTTCTAAAATCAATTGCTTTAATTGTTATTCAATTTTTTTAAAAATCTAGATTATTGATCACTGCGATTTTTTTTGTTTCAATTATTTTTAGAATTAATTGCGAATTATCAATTATTACAGTTTCTCAATTATTTTTGGCCCAATTTAAATTGCCAATCGACTGACTCTATCCTTTTCCTAAAGGAAGGAATGAACAGAGGGTCAATCATTCCAGAGATCTGCCAGGACAACACAAGAAGACAAATTTTATAACATTTAATTGGAAGGTTCTAATTTTACAACCCAATATTGTAATTTCCAGTAAATTACGGATGGTCGAACCAATTGAAAGAAATTTAATATAAAAACTAAAATTCCTTAAGGAAGTCAATAAATTTTGTTAGATAATTTAATTATGGTCCGTCTATGGTCACAATCTCGATTCCGACCACGTTTCCGAGCAGCAACCTGCACCACCCGAGCTCTTTTCTGGGCGGATCTACCACGAACGAGTACCTTCCCGAATCACAACCGAAGAGGAGACACAGTCCGAGAGTCAACTGGTTAATACTCTGGCTCATCTTCTCCGCAGTAGATAAATCCACACTACCACGTTTTATCTTCTTCTCATACTTCAGGAATCTTATAAAAGGGAGTTCCCATCACCAGTTCAATTGTGACCGCTCCGATCACAGTTCAGTTCAAGCATGGATCGTTAGGCGAGCCAGGTTAACTATTCCTTCTGGTCATCGTCAGTCATAATTGAACGTGGTCCAATCCATCTGCACGGTCACAAGTCTCTAGGAGTCGTTCGGTTCATAGTGAATCATCCCCGATCTTCTAATTGTTACATCGCACAAGTAGACAATCCTCTGCTAATTAGGCCCAGTCCTAATTTTGTTCCTTTCAGTCTTTAATTGCTGAAGCAGACTACTAAGAATATGTGAGGTTGAAGTGTCTCACCACACTATAAAGACAGTTTCGCTGGAAGAAAGAAAAAATGGATCCGTCAAAACCCGTAAGCAAGCACCCCGTTGTAGAGCCATCGCTGACCGCTACATTAGATGCGGCGCGTATTTTTCCTAAAAGCCAAGAATCTCCGGTTCTGAGGCACCCACCGGTGGAGGCCATAAAGCACTCCCATTTTTTTTCCTCACTCGTAAGTGTCGCACATACAAGCGTCACGCACAACGTTGCCCTTTCTACATTTCGTAACCCCCTCATATGGTCTGATAGCTGAAACCATAATTACATTACGAAAAGTATATGGTTAACCGAAACTGAATTATAAAGAGGCCTATAAGGCATTCTGCGCGTGAACGGAAAAGCATTACTCGTGGTAGAGAGAGCATTGTGTGCTTTAGTATTCCGACAAACTCAGTCAGTCCACAGGCTGCTCGAACATCCGATAATATCGTACAATCAAATCTGTTTCCGGCAATTCGTTATCACGCCATATCCCACGTTCATCATCGACGCCAGGATGATTATCGACGCACGTCGTGTACATTCAATCTTCGCACTTACTGCGTCTCTTAGTTGGTGTAGTAAATTTTTATTGCAAGATCGCGGAAAGACTCCACCATGCATTGTTACATTTACTCGGATATAGTTTCTGCCGATTAGTCCCGACCGGTCTGTCTCTGCCGTTTTTGCAGGATCCAAGATTTACGTAAGTTGTTGTCTGGATTCTGGTACCGCTAAGTTAAGTGATTGTGATCTGCGTAACGGAAAATGATTCCCACTTACACGATTAGATGCGCCGCCTTAATATATTTACCTATGCCATTGTCTCAACATCTACGATTCCCAGTAGCTTCTTCAATCCTGGTTTTTCGAAACAGCTCGTTAAATATTTATTCCTTCAAGTTGTTCGTTTAGTGTTTACTGTTCCGAGTAGTCCACGTGCAGCAATGGTGTCTTTATGCTGACCCATTAAAACTTTACAATCAGAACTCTGTTGGCCGCTTAACTATTTGACTTGTTACAATAAGAACGTAATTCCATACGTTGAGTATCGCAATACGTTACAATGAAATGCGAACATAACTCGATATATTTATTAAAAAATTTTAATTACTTAACTATTGTAGCCGAAGACCGCTGCCACTAGATGTTGCACCCTACGTGCGAGATCCGTATAGGTATTCTAAGGACTAGGCTCAATGGGATCAAATCCCACCAATAGTTGACAGGTATTTAAATATGAGAGTTTATTACGTTAACTATACGACCTGAATGATTATAATGATTACGACTAAGACACGAGGGAGCATGTGGACCTGATTAGTACATCAAAGTACAAGGTCACTAATTTCGTTTTCAATAAATACAGATCTCGTTTTCCGCTCTAAATTTCACATTCATTGAGAACAAAATTTTGGCGCTTGTATTCTAATGCAGGCATGAGCGAAGTCGAAGAGTCGGGAGCTCCGATCATAAAACTCTATTAGACCCATTGTTATACAATGGAATACAATATCCCAATTACGAGGGGCTCAGTGCAGTCAGAGTAGGGGTACGAGCGTGCACGACGAGGGGCGCAGTCACAGAGCGAGAGCGCCGCGTGCTCTCCCTCAAAATTTCAAAAACCTTACCGCCTAAATATTCAAACTAATTTTGACCAATTCAAAAAAACTTGGAAAATTCTTAGTTATATCGGAGGTATTTGTTGAAAAATCATGGTGCCACAAATTTTTCCATTTTTTAGCCACCTTAATATTGAATAATTATTTGATTAAAAATTGAAAAAAATATGTTAGTGCTTTAAAATGTAATAAATTGATTATTAATACAAGAGGCAGGAGTAACCACACGGGTGGTGTGCCACTTCGGCGGACATCCAAGCCAAACAACGCTTAGTTGCGTTAGTGCTTAGAGGGTTGTCCGCTTAGTTACACCTCTCTGTGTAGAGAACTGCTGTGTTCACCGAGCCAGTGTGACTCATGAACACGGAAGAATCCCTGCATTACCAGCCGGCTATATTACTGAGATTTTCCATCGTTTCGCTCAATACAAGCTGAATGAGTGCAGCAAACAAAGTCGGTCGTTTCGCGTTAATAATAAATTCTACCGGAATTAAGGCTATCTGGCGTACCGACTGGGTCCGCTAATTCCCCAAGCGTGGGAAGTTGAGGTTATGGTACTGAACCTCAGCTTCCAATGAGACTCCTCTGTCGGAACACTGCGTTTTCCACTCCAGAGGACTGTTCCACGTTAGACGGGGCGGGCATTTAAATGGCCAGGGGTCCAGATAAGGGGTTAACTTGACGGCCTGTTTGAGGACAAAACAAAAATCTTTTCGTCAGTGTCTCTCAATTAATTTGTTGCCAAAATATTCAATTTGGAGTGTTTTCTAGAAGAACATGAACAATTGATTTTTTTTAACAATGCAAAATACATCAAAAAAAGTATTCATATTTTTTTTCAAGTAATTAAATTTGACTGGCATAGTGATACCCCCAATCTGACACAAGCATTGGGTCTCGTCAGTCCGCCTACCTGCGCAATACAATAGGACCCCTTTTTTATGGTTTCTTTTTTCATTAGCCTAATTGGGGTTGGGACCTCGGTGAGCTCCGAGAGGTCACTTCGCCCAGGCCTGCTTTAATGTACTATTCCCTGGGTTGGTCCATTACCGTGCTTTCCTTCCCCATAGGAGAATTAGTACTCATACATCCCAAACTCCAAAACTCGCGAAGGAAAAATACTATCCCGGTTATTGGGATGGGCTTTTTTCACTTGTGTGATTGGCCCGTTTTCGCCTGCAGCTCGGGGGCCAATTCCAGACGAGTGAAAAACCCCATCCCAACATCCCGGAAATATATTTGATATCTTGTTTTATTTCTATATCGTTTTCGTTTCACATAATCTACTGATCTAATCATAGTAAAATTAGTCTTGAAAATCAAAATCTTGTTTGCAAAATTCTTTTATGAAATTTTATCTTTATAATAGATATATTATTACATAGGCAGTAATGGATAATTAAAAAGTAATTGAGAAAGAATTTTCGCATTATTTCTCCCGGATTTGAGCAGAAATAATTGAGGAAGCAAAATTGTGGTACGAAAGGAGTCGGAATGATGCTCAAAATTTTTTCTCGGTGCTATTTTTTTCAACCAACCTCCATCTGCTAGAGATCGGAAATAACCTCGTAGTATGTGTAATAACTACTACCACTGTCAGCGTGGTTGTCTCAAACGACCGCCAATGAGTAATGATTAAATATACATGCTTTTTTCAGAGATGAATATGTGTATTTTAAAATGAAATTATTTCGTAACACAACCCATGGACTTACCTGCATTCGACGGGGAGAGGAACCGTGAGAATTCCTGGTCCACATCCAATTTTGGCCAACCTTGCAATTTCTCCACTATGAGCTCCAGCGGCAATTACACAAAGCGCAAACTGTATAACCTTTTTTTCATCATTTTCCGTCTTTACAACAACATGGTTGAGTCCCTGATACTTTTCAATGCCTGTCCCCGAAACAATAACTTGCTCGTCCTTTCTGAAAATAAAGCCCTTGACCTCAGCATTTACATACTCAGCACCTAATTTTACGGCTTTCTTCTTGAAAGCAGAAAGAAGACACCAGGGATCAAACCAGCCTTCATTTTCAAGGCCTAAACATCCCAATGCAACTCCCTCAGTGTTCATCCAGGGAAATCGTTGTTTAATTTTCTCTGCGGTTAATAAGATATTTTTAGCTCCTTTAGAATTTTGAAGTTTCGAGTTTCGCGTCAGAGCTTCTGCGCCCTCTTCAGAGGCAAGAAGTAGATACCCGTAGGGGTGAAACTGCACATCCACAGGGGGTTCATTTTCAACGTACAAATGTTGATCTATTGTACGAAGAAATTCAGCTCCGTATAGGGACATTTCTATATTTTCCTCAAGAGAGAATTGCTGACGGAGTCCACCTGCAGATAACACTGTTGACGCCTGGGAATACTGAAAATAAATGCAAATACTAATATATTGGACTAGTAATGAGCACACTCGAGGTAGGTAGGAGTAACGTTGAGTGAAGTAAATGAACGTGAGAGAAGAATCTCATGAAGTTTACAAGCCTTACAATCAGATGGGTGTTAGCGCGACCGTATTGGGGGGACCAATGGTGGGGAGGAAGATTGCAGTATTGAAGCTCGTGAGAAAAGTCCGAGGAACATTCCGAAAAGTAGAAAATATGATCGATGCGAATGTTCAATGACAAGATTAAACTGGGAACTCTTATTTCTACCACAATTTTTAGGTGATGTAAAACACAGTAGCATAGCTGTTTTCTAAAGTAAACAAGGGTTTTGCTTTGTTTGTTTCGGTTTCAAATGAATTGTTTTCATGAAATATGCCCGAACCTTAGGTTGAGTATACGTTCTTCATTAAAAAAAAAATGTTTTTCTAAGTCTGTTCTTGAAAATTTGTTCAATTTTTAAAAATTTCAGTATTTCATGGAAAACATTCTCATTGATATTTCCTGTAAGCATTGGGTTCCACCAGCAGCTCTAACAAATTAAATACTTTTCAAGTTGAAAATGAAAATTGAATAATCAATTCGACGAAATCTGTAGAGTGCAATAAGAGTGATGACAACGATTATTTTAGTCTTCGATATCAATTCTCTTCGAAAATATCCTTTTTAATTAAATTCCAAATTCGCGAGAATCATGTAATTCTTCATTGAAAAATTATATCATTCTTTATCCTATAATCATCTAATATTTGTAATACATGTAGTGTGTTGTCTTAAAGCAAAAATATATTTTGACGGTTACCGATTTTCCGCAAGAAGCAGCGTTAGCATTGTTCCAATGTTGCGAATGTACAGCCGAAAAATAAAAATTTTCTCGGTAATTGGAATTACATTGTTTGACAATTTCCGATTTCGGCTGTTCGAAATTTTTCCAAATGTGTCAGTGAAGTTTGCAGCAATAAAATGGCACTTTGTTGGAAATATCATCGTAACGTGTGGCGATATTTACCCGTCGATTTCAATATGTGAATGGATAAGCAGTCTCACGATATTCCATGAGTCATGCTTCCGTCTAAATAGTGAAAATGCCTCTAGTAGTTCTGAGACCTTTCGATTTGTTATAGTACGTGAGGACCTGGGTTCGAACGGATATTCATTCCTCGGCAAAAATCTTACCCCCTCACGCGAAATAGAGTCCAATCTACAGCAATCCAACATTGCTACACTCGAGCTAAAACTTTAACATGATTCGAAAGATTCACAATTTAAATTATCCTTCATCCGCCTTTGTTTTCACTGGAAACGGAACGCACTCTTGCGCGTGCATGGCAACGTGTCTTCTGTCACAGATTATTAATCGGTAAGATCTTACTCAGTAAGGTTTCTATGAAATTTCAGGAGTCATTTTTCTACAGTAAGACTTACACCTTAGAATGTTCAAACACAACACATTTACATAAAATTTCCTGATTATTATTATTGATAAGTCAGTCAGACTCTGAACTTTTCAGGCATTACAAATTTTGAAAAATTTTCAAGTAAAATCAGATAAATGACGCTATGTATTATAATGCCAGTCATTGCACCGCTCACTCGTGATTCATCACGAAATGGACTTTGGATCGACGAGGAGTTTATCATGAGGGCCATATTTCCAAGTCTCGCACGCTGTGGAATACGAGATATCGAGGCTAACGTTCTAAACGGTCCGCACTAGAGTTTGGTTCAATTGGAAGACGGAGTAGCGATGTCTATATCGCGGAATAGGGGTCTACGAGAAAGTCTGAAGCGTAGTCCAGGCAAATTAGGTCTAACGTATGTGTTTCATAAAGCCAAGACGCTTTTTATGTAGAAATGTGTGTTTTGATCGTGTAATTAACGGGCAAGTAATTTTAAGTGATCAAAGTTTGTGCAATCCGAGAAAAAAATTTAAAACTACCCTCAAAAATGGTTTTTCGCGATCGACTTGCAAAGATACAGAAAAAAAGGTCGAATATAATTTGAAAAGCAAAATATTTCCGATAAAAAACATATGAAGCACTTGTGACGAGGCAGAATTTTGCGCCCCCCCACATGCCCCCTAATTAATACAGCTTATTTTTCCTAGGTTAAGTTAGGTTTAAGTTACTCTTTTTTCGCCACCGTTGGGCAACCCATCCCCAGATATTCCTTACCCCCGTCCCCGTTTCCCCCCCGCCCTAGCACTCACGCATCCAGGAAGAGGATCCCACGTGACCCCGGAAGAAAGAGACATCCCCC